>NC_057738.1:24282005-24361342 GCF_004010195.1 Chiloscyllium plagiosum
CTGCTGGCCACAGAAACGTCTGTCTGTACCTCGGACTACAGAATCCCTTAACACAATTGATACCTTGGAAGCCGACATACCCCTCGTTGCATTAGAGCCAGTCTCAATACCAGAAACTTGGCTGTTTGTGCTACATTCCCCTGAGAATCCATCATCCCCTACATTTTCCAAAACAGCATACTTGTTTGAAATGGGTATATCCACAAAAGACTCCTGCTCTAGCTGCCTACCTCTCTTACCCTTCCTGCAGTTAACCCATCTATATGACTGTATCTGAGACATTCCCCCCCTTCCTATAACTGCCATCCATCACATACTGTTGCAAATTCCTCATCGTTTCTATCTGTCCCTCCAACCGGTCCACTTGATCTGATAAGATTCGCATCCAACAGCATTTATGGCAGATATAATCCGCAGTAACCCTTAAACTCTCTTTAAACTTCCACATCTGACAAGAAGTACATATCACTGTAAAGGCCATTTTTGCTCCTTCACAATCTACAGACCCAGAAAATAACACCGTCTTATTCCTCTACAAAAACTGCCCCAGGTTAAATTAATAGCTATGGCTTATATTTTAAGTTTAATCAAGAGTCTTAGCTCCAAAAACACATAATCAAGAAAGAATCCACTGTACCTACTATTGCAGCCTTTCTTTTGGACAGGCTTAAGACAACAATTAACTTACCTGATTCTGTGCTGTGAACTTCACCCAACAGTTCCTCCAAGACTAGTTGTGAATTTCACTGTTTGTTAATTTTCCCAGATACACCCCGACGTCCAGCGATACACTATTTCAAACAGCAAAGGCGGAAACTGTGCAGTTTTTCTCTCGTTTTCTCTCCCTCTCTCCCCCTCCTGCGCTGTCCTCACCATGTGCTTTCTTTGTCTGCTGCTCTTCCTTTTTAAACTGCTGTTGTTTTGACTTTGGAAAAAAAAAGTTCCAAAACAATGCAACAGCATATAAAACAGTAATTGCTGCTCCTGGAATTCGAGGAAATCACCTCCAATGCCTAAAATACCTTAAACAAAGAGCAGCTCTTACAGACAGAACTTTTTCCCGTCCTCCATCTTGGATTACCCAGAATCTATGTTCTACCCTGATTGTTTTTCCAAAATGCAGCACCTCACATTTATCTAAATTAAATTCCATTTGCCACTCTTCAGCCCATTGGCCCATCTGATCAAGATTCCATTGTACTCTGAGGTAACCTTCATCACTGTCCACTACACCTTCAATTTTGGTGTCACCTGAAAACTTAAAAGGCACTGGGATGGGTACACGAGTAGGAAGGGTTTAGAGGGATACAGGCCAAGTGCTAGTAAATGGGACTAGATTTATTTGGGATACCTGGTCAGCATGGAAGAGTTGGACCAAATAATCTATTTCCATGCTGTACATCTCTTTGATTATCTACCCAACAATGTGGAAAATTGCCTAGGTATGTCCTGTATACAAAAAGTAGGGCAAATCCAATCTGATCAATTACTGCCCCATCAGCCTACTCAATCGTTAGGAAAGTGATCACAGGGATCATCAATAGTGCTTTCAAGCAGCACTTGCTTAGCAATAAGCTGCTCATTCGTACTCAGTTTGGATTCAGCCAAGGCCGTTCATCTCCTGACCTCATGACATCTTTGGTTCAAACATGAACAAAAGAGCTGAATTCTGGAGGTGAGGCGACAGTGACTGCCCTTGACATCAAGACCAATTTTGACTGAATGTGACATTGAGGAGCCCTGGCAAGACTGGAGTCAATAGAAATGAAAGAGAAAACACTCTATTGGCAGTGGTTTATAGAGATTCTGATAACAGGCTAGCTGTACAAACAAGGGCTGCATTCACAACCACAAAGTCCTACTAATCTGGATGCTGATTGCACTGTCTTGAAAAAGCACCATACTGAGCAGTTCAGCATAACCCTGCTGTGGGCCTCATGACATACATTTCCAATTAATGGTGTAGACAGTCTGTCCCAGAGGATGATTCAGTGCTCAGCCACTAAACTAACACATTAACCACACTCTTAACCCTGTTGTTTGTACACTGCTCAAGAGAGAGGCTATCAGCTCTGATAGCTTTCAACTTGTGCTCACCAGAACAAAGGCAAGAATGCCAAATTTTAAACAATCTCAACAATGTATGCAACAAGAGAAAAGGGTGTTGATTAATTGGCAAATTGAGTCAGGTTGAGGCATTGACATGGAGATATCAAAGTGAGCTACCTATTGGCTCTCCAATCTCCTAGAAATTCAAAACAGTAAGGGTTTGAATGCATCCCTTTCATTTGCAGAGTATAAATCCGTGTATGCCACTTCCAGCCAGCAGTAAACAGTCACAAGTGCACCGATAGTTACCCTAACATCAACTTATGCGAATCATTCAAGCTTGTACCATTATTAAAGCAAAACACTGCAGATGCTGAAAATCTAAATTAAAAATAGAAAGTGCTGGAGAAACCCAGAGGATCTGCCAACATTTATGGAGACAGCAACAAATTTAACATTTCAAGTCTGTTATGACTTTTCTTCTTTGGAACTCACTGTGATTCATTAAATCAAAGTGAAAACCATAGATCTGCAAATGCTGGAAAACTGAAACAAAAATAATAATTGCTGGACTAAACTCAGCATCTCATAGTCATAGAGTCACAGAGGTATACAGCATGAAAACAGACCTTTGGCCCAAATCATTTATGTTGACCAGGTTTCTGAAACTGAACTAGTCCCGTTGCTTATATTTGGTCCATATTCCTCTAAACATTTCTTATCCATGTGCCTGTCCAAATGTGTTCTAAGTGTAAAATCACAGAATCTCTACAGTGTGGAAACAGGCCCTTTGGCCCAGCAAGTCCACACCGACAGTCTAGAGAATAACCCGCCCAGATCTATTTCCCTGACTAATGCACCTAACACTATGGGTAATTTAGCATAGCCAATTCACCTGACCTATACATCTTTGGACTGTGGGAGGAAACTGGAGCACCTGGAGGGGACCCCACAGACAATAGGGAGAATGTTCAAACTCCACACAGACAGTTGCCTGAGGCTAGAATTGAATCCAGGTCCCTGGTGCGGTGAGGCAGCAGTGCTAACCACTGAGCCACCTTATGGCCATATCAGCCTCCACCACTTCGTTCCATATACACACCACTGTCTGTGTTTTTAAAAAAAAGTTGCCCCTCAGGTCTCTCTTAAATCTTTCCCCTCTTACTTTGAACCTATGCCCTGTAGTTTTAGACTTGCCTGCCCTGGAAAAAGAACTTAGCTATTCACCTTATCTTTGCCCCTCATGATTTTCAGCCTTTCTTGCTCCAGGGAAAACAGTCTAAGATTAGAGAGGTGCTGAAAAAGCACAGCAGGTCAGGCAGCATCTGAGGAGCAGGAAAATCGACGTTTCGGGCAGGAGCCCTTCATCAGGAATTCCTGACCTGCTGTGCTTTTCCAGCGCCACTGTAATCTTGTCTCTGATCTTCAGCATCTGCTGTTCTCAATTTTACCTGGAAAATAGTTGAAGCCTATCCAGCTTCTCCTTATAACTCAAACCTTCCAGTCTTGGTACCATTATTTTAAATCTTATGGGCACCCTTTCCAGTTTAATAACATCCTTCATCTAGCAGGTGACCAGAATTAGACACCATATTCTAAATGTGGCCTTACCAATGTCTAGTACAGCTGTAAAATGGCATTTCCAACTCCTGTATTCCACGGTCTGACCGATGAAGTTGAGCATGCCATATGCCTTCTATATTAGACCATAAGACATAGGAGCAGAAATAAGGCCATTGGGTCCATCGACCCAATGCCATTTGATCATGGATGATAGGTTTTTCAACCCCATTTTCCCACGTTCTCCAAAAACCTTTGATTCTCTTTGCAATCAAGAACTTATCTATCTCTGTTTTAAACACACACAGTGACCTGACCTCCACAGCCCTCTGTGGCAAAGAATTCCACAGATTCACCACTCTCTGGTTGAAGAAGTTTCTCCTTATTCCCGTTCTAAAGGGTCTTCCCTTTACTCTAAGGCTGTGCCCTCAGGTCCTCTTCTCTCCTGCCAATGGAAGTATCTTCCCAATGCCCACTCTGTCCAGGCTGTTCAGTACCTCCCCCCCCGCATCCTTCTGAACTCCATTGTGTATGGTCCCAGAGTCCTCAAACATTCCTCCTATGTTAAGCCTTTCATTTCTGGAATCATTCTCATGAACCTCTTCTGGAACAACTCCAGGGCCAATACATCCTTCTAGAAGTATGTGGCCCTATCCACCAGTGACTCCACTTTCAAGGAATTACATATCTGAACCCCTCGGTCTCTCTGTTCGACAACACATCCCAGGGTCCTACCATTAATTGTGTAAGTCCCACCTGGTTTGTCCTATCAAAATGAAACAACTCTCATTTATCTGAATTAAACTCCATCTCCTCAGCCCAACGTCTAATTGATCTAGAGCCCATTGTTATCCTAGATAACCTTGTTCATTCTCCACTATACCACCAATTTTGGTGTTGCTGCAAATTAGAAGGGTCCCTGGACCCAAAATATTGACACTGCTTTCTCTCCACAGATGCTGCTAGACCTCCTGAATTTCTTCAACATTTTATGTTTTGGTCTCATTAAACCTATACAGCCCCATTGCTTCCTCTTGCACATTGCCTGGTGACTGCAAGGCAAAAATATTTAACATCATGTCTCTTTTTATCAGCAACATTCATGTGTTCTGCACTACAACACTGCTTGTTTGTTGTGTTCTGTTAAGTAATTGCTACAGATGTAGCAGTTCAAGGAGAGGGTCCACATCACCTTCTCCAGAGAATCTACCAGAAGGTCAAAGGCAAGGTGTCCAACATTTGTTGCCCGTTCCCATGTGACATTGAACTAAGTGACTTACTAAAGCCATGACTTACTAAAGAATTAATCTCTGTACTGTATAGTAGGAGTCATATTTAATTGACCAGATCAAGCAAGGTTGGCAGATTTCCTTCTCTGATGGACATCAGTGATCCAGATGGGTTCTCAGGGTAAATAATTGTAATCGCATAGTCATTATTTCTAAGACTTGCTTTTTAGCTACTAGGATGGGATTTAGTCTAGTGCTCTAATGAATAGACCAGTGACATTAATACTACATTACCATCTCCCACAGATATGTGTAGCAGTACTAATACTCAAGAAGTTCAATTACCCATTCAGGACAAAGTAAGTTACTTCAGGAGCCCATCACCCATCTTCCAACAAGATGGCAGCAGAGTAGGATGCTCCACACAGAGCTCTTCTGCTTGCCTGATTGTTTTCCTGCTCTTCGCTTTTGTATATCTTTAGCAGTCCCAGAGTGGTGCACGCAGGGGTGAAGTGAGTCCACAGCAGCACGGCGGGGGGGGAGGAGAGAGGGAGTCCCGGAGCAGTGCATGTTGGGGGGAGGTAAGTCCTGCAGCAATGCAACCTACCTTGGTGTGGCTAAGTGCCAGCGCGGGCAAACTGGAGACTTGGAGCAGAGCGGGACATTTGTTGGACTGGAGCCTGGCGTGGGCTGTCAGACCATGTGCTGAGATGTTGCTATTTGAAACTCTTTACTGGACTGTAATGTAAATCCTTTAACTATGTTATAACTATCTTATTTCTAACTTACTTTTTTCGATGCTGTAAGTAAGGCTACTACTTTTCCTTTTATTCCTTTTTTTTATCCAAGATTTGTACCTAGGTATTTGTACTTAAGGTGGTACCATTAGAAACAGCCATTGTAAAAAGGTTTCACTGTACTCTAGTACTTATGTACTGGAAATAAAGGATATTCTATTCTAAACATCACCTCTTCCCTCACCAGAACACTGCAGCCCCAGTGCTACAATTTATAGGACGTACTGTGACAGTTCACCAAAACTACTTCAGTGATGACTTCAACTGTCTAGAAAGTTAAGAACAACAGGTAGATGGGAACACCATCACCTTTATTCCATCCTAACTTGGGGACACATTGCCATTCCTTCATTGTCATTGGTTCAAATCCTGGAACTCTCTTCCTAACAGCACCATGGAACAAGTTCACTACACAACCTGCAATATTTCAGGGTAAGGTTCAACATCTCTTTGTCAAGGGCAACTGGGGATGGGCAATAAATTCTGCCCTTGTACTGGCACCTATGTGCTGAGAATGACTTTTTAAAAAGTCTGCCTGGGTAATGACTATCTGTACCGATGTTCAGTATAGTTACTGTAACTTAACTAATGGATATCTGTTTAATATCATAATGTCTTCCCCAATTCCTGTGACTTTGAGATATCTGCATCTTCCAACTCTGGTCTCTTGCATTCCAAATCATAATTGGTTTTCCACTGATGGCTGTGCCTTCAATTGCCCAGGCCTCAAATTCTGGAATTCTCTGCTGACACCTCTCTATCTGATTTTCTTCCTTGAAGACTCGTCTAAGCACCTATCTGTTTAAACCAAGTTTTTGCCATCAGACTTAATATTTTCTCATGACTCAATATCATACTTTGTTTTTTGATGCTCCTGTGAAGCAACTTAGAACATTTTGGTACATTAAATGTAATATAAATTTGTTGTTGTTATTATGTGCATTGTAAGTCAAAATAAATATCCAGACATTAATAAAACAGGATACAACTTAAAGGATATCAGATTATTCCAACAGGTCTTACAGCAATCTTCTAAGTGCACAACTTAATTAAACAATAGCAGTAACATAAAAGCTGTCCTATAGAGGGAATTATTTTACTATTGTGACAGTGTTGTGGTTTTAAGGGATGTGTTTTGTCATGGTTTCTTTTGTAAAGAGGGAGACAGGTACAGAACAGTATATTAGAAGGTAAATGATTCGTGAAGTCTTGGGTGTGTTTTTTTTAAAGCTGGAATAATAGAAACAGCCTGAATGGGTGTGGTCAAGCTCCCACACATAGACCAGAGATTTTTAGTTTTCAGCAGCAATACTGTTGGGATTTTGAGGAAGTGGAAGGTATTTTTCCCTCTCTAAGTTACAACCAAAGGCTAAGGTTCTCTTCCTGGACTGTTGGACTGCATATGAGACAAAATCTGAATTTATGAATTTGCCAAGGGTGTATTTATGAGATGTTACAATATTGGAACTGTTAATAAGGAACAGTTACACTATTATTCTATTAAGTTTTTCAATAAAGCTATTATCCCAAGTTCTTTCTTTTGTTGTATTTTAACTGCACTGCTTGAATGAATGGGTTTTGTTTAATGTTGAGTATTTTGACCAATCAAGTTGCACCTGGAACACAACACCTGACATTTACCTTTTAAGATAAGAAAACGTTAGGGTCTAGGCTACCTTCTTAATATATTTTTTGGGGTTTGATCAGGTCTGTAACACTATCAGTGGTCATAAGCTCTGAGGGATGTATGTCCATGATATCACAAAGCACTTTTTCATTCATAGCATTGTGGAAATTGGTCCCAATGATATTGATTCTGGCTCTCGTGAAAATTGATCATTTTTTGTTAGGCAAGGTGCTCAGGAATTATATAAGAATCTAAGGTATAGGAGTTGGGGTATGCTATTTGGCCCCTCAGTACTCCTCCTCCATTCAAAAGGTTCATGGCTATCTTTGAACTCAATTCCCATTTCCTACCCATTCCCCATTCCCCTTCAACGTGTCCCAACCAAAGAGACGGAAATAATACTTATGGAATGGAAACTTTTATCTTGGTAGCCTCTCTTTAATTTGTTTTCTTCAATGGATGTGGATGTCTCTAATATGGCCAGCATCTGTTGTCCATCCTTCAGTGCCCTGAAGTGCTTGTTCAGCACTTTCAGGGGGCTGTTGAGAGTCAAGCACATTACTGTGGGTCCAGAGTCACTTGAAGGCCAATGGTTGATTGTCTTCCCGAAACAACCAGGTTTTTTTTGACAACAATTGTTGATAGTTCCATGGTCACTGCTACTGAGACTAGTTTTCCCTTCTAGACTTTTAAAATTGAACTTAAATTCCACCAACTCCCCTGGTGCCCAAACAAAATTGAAATGAAGTCAAAAAACGCATAGAAGTTGTAATCATTGGAAACCAATCATCTCCGCTCCAGGAAATTGTGGCATGCCTTCCTCAGGATAGATGTTTGCCTGAAAATGTGCCCAGGTGAAACTCATCCTGGGAGGATGATGATGGGATTCTGACCCAATTTGTCCCACTTTGGGGAAATTCCCATGTGTGAAAACCTGTTTCTCCACATCCATTAATATATTATCAAACTGGATCAATTCAGTCTGATGGTTAAACAATCTTTTCGCCATCACCAATGATTTTATAACTAATAAATAAATGACTTTGTCAAACCGAGTACAATTTTATTCAATGACTTGGTGATTTTCATCTGGGGTGCTCATTCTGGAGACTAATTCTCAATCCCTGATGACTCCAGAGTGCTGGGAAACTTAAGCCCATTGCGATTCATAACTGAGCAAAAAGACAGAAATGGAATTTAAATTCTCAATGGGTTACTCGGGCCACGGAGAAAGGAGGTATAAAGAAATGTGCAAACCAAATTTGAATGATTCATTTGTCATTGTTCAAACATGAATTTTTTAAAAATTAATTTATTTTTCAAAGATGCTTTGACCTGTTTACTAAGCATTGGCTCTACCTCACACCAACATCTGTTGTTGCTTCTCCATCATTATTGAGTACAGGTGCGGCCTAAGTAAAGTCAGCTGTGGGCAGTAACCAGCTGGACTACATCAATCCCCCCTGCTGCTCCTTCAAAACAGTGCTGAAGTGTTGTTGGCATTCCTTTTCTGGTACCAGGGCGTCTCCACTAATTGTCAAAACCCATGGGAGGAAATCGTATTGGAAAGGCATATTTCAAAACTGGCATACTTTGCACGATGCTCCAAGCGTATATGTTATATACATACAGGATGTTGAGGAGTAATGAAATCAAGGTGTTTAAAGCATTCAGTAGAAAGACGTGTATTTACGTAGGGCCCTTTCGTGACCTAAGGACTTCCTTAAGAGTTTTACTACCAATTAAGCATTTTGTACCTCTTTTAATTTAAGAAATGCAGCAGCCTATTTACAGATAGAAACAGTGAGAAAAATGACCAGATAGTTTCCAGATAAGAGACTATTTCCTAATTCAAACCATCTTTAAAAATGATAGTGGAGCGTCAGAAGTGAAATCAGGAAACATTCATCTCCTGCAGTAGCAGTGCAAAACTGGTATTCTGTATCAAGGCTAAGAATTAGTATTTTTGCTAGGCAAGAGCAAAGTGATATGGAGAGAAGATGGATAGATGGAGTTGAGGTACGGATCGGTCATGATCTAATTAAATGATGGAGAATACCCGACCAGATGGAGGTCCTGAGCGCAACTTGCCTGTAGCGTTAAGATCGATGGGCAATTTTCCAGGAGGCGTTTTCCTAATTGCCTTTGTGTTTGTTATCCTATTGTCAGTGATGAGTGGGCCCCTGATACTGCAGTCAAGATTAGAGTGGTGCTGGAAAAGCACATCAGGTCAGGCAGCATCCGAGGAGCAGGAAAATTGGCGTTTCGGGCAGGAGCAGGCCCAATTAGACCACCCACGACTCTGCAGTACCCCTGGTTAAGGGAGTTGATGGTGAGACTTGTTCAGAACCACAAGGGCAACTCAGCATGGAGGTAGCTTATTGGCCAACACCAAAGGATTTCATTCAAGACATTTGGAGAAGACAAGTAGAAAAGTGAGGACTGCAGCTGCTGGTGATCAGAGTTGAAAAGTGCGGCGCTGGAAAAGCACAATAGGTCAAGCAGCAGCCGAGGAGCAGGAGAGTCGATGGCCTGTTGTGTGTTTCCAGTGACATACTTTTCGATTTAGAGAAGAGAAGGTTATCAGTAGGCACAGGGAACCCTTCTACAGGTCTGTTTGCTGATGAGACTATGGCTTCTCATCTCCTTTGAATGCAACCAGTAGCCCTTGACTGAACTGGAGACCTCAGCACAGAGAAAGAAGATACTCTCTGACATTAGTACCCACCAGCACTGTTTCAAGATGGCTTCTATGCTCTGCCTTAATTGAACAAATTGGCCAATTTTAAAGTCCACTTCTAGGTAAATTCCCTATGGTTGGGAATACTTTGGAAAAGCTTTCCTGCAGGGACTGTCTAATATTTGACTGGACTAAACCACCCCCCCTCAACTGCCCTGCCAAACAACTGGCCAATGTCTCATTTTCTTCCCAATGATTTCCTTAGCTTGCAGATGGTGATTCTCTTTGGTCAATCTTAGCTCATGTTTGGGCCTAGATTGTTTTGATTTTTCAACCATGACAGAAATGTCCATGGGGATGAGCATAATCCTTCCATCAGGATTCCACAGAAGCGTGATTTCCAGCTATTGGGCATCGGATAATCAAGGGCAAAGCATTGTTTAATTTTAACCACAGATGCTATAGCCAGCTATTGTTTCCTCACAATATCACATTGGAATGTCAGCACCTACCCAGGATCTAAAGGCAAGAAGTGATTAGTGAAGCTCACTGTGGCACAGTGGTTAACACTGTTGCCTCACACTGCCAGAGACAGGGGTTCAATTCCCACCTCACACTGTGTGGAGTTTGCACATTCTCCCTGTGTCTGAGTGGGTTTCCTCCCACAGTCCAAGAACATGCAGGTTAGGTGAATTGGCCATGATAAATTGCCCGTGGTGTAGGGGAATGGGTCTGGGTGGGTTGCACTTTGGCGGGTCAGTGTGGACTTGTTGGGCTGAAGGGCCTGTTTCCACGCTATAAGTAATCTAAAAGTAATGTGTTTTGTTGTTTAAAGTTGTATAATTTAAAAAAAACAATTGTTCCTTCTCTCCAGATTAAATTTATTAACCATAACATTTGATTTATAATTTCCATCACAAACTGTGCTTCTTAACAGGAAGATGCTATCTAAATCCAAACATTGGATCATTACTTGTATTCCATACCTAGGCACAGAGCTAGGCAATTAACCCTTTAGTCAAGATGCTAGAGGGCTTATGGTCTCCTGAATAATATCCCAATAAGCCTCAATTCATGTAGGGATATCAGGGCAAAATACTTTGGAGGAGGAGGTGGGATGGAGGAAGGTTGTGAGAGGGATGGGAAGGGTGCACTGGAGACTGTTGACTTAATCCTGTTGTATGATGCCACTTTTAATCTAGTCTGATAATAAGTTGCAGTTGATAAGACTGTTCTAGATAATAACCAAACATCCATCTCTCTATTCCATGTTAACCTTCTTATGTAATTTCAGCCCATGAACACTATGCTCCTGCCCCTCCAAGCCTCCCCCCCACCAAAAACCCTATGCTTTGTCTTTATGGGTTTGGTCTCAGCAGAGCTGACCTATTTTCTGTTAACTAGGTCATTAACACCCATTCTGACATATTAACTCTTTTATTCCCATAAGCCCTCTCTTTGACGTTTAGTCTGGGCACCTTTACTATCTGTTCCAGTTGCTCCCTCTCCTGCCTTGTCAGCAGTACATAAACAGCATTTTCCAGATGCCTTCAGTTTTGAAAAAGGGTCAGCTTATGACCGAGCTGTTTCTCACGGCATGGTGGTCCAGTGGTTAGCATTGCTGTCTCATAGTGCCAGGGACCTGGGTTCAATCCCAGTTTTGGGTGACTGTGTGGAGTTTGCACATGGCTGCATGGGTTTCTGCCAGGTTCGCTGGTTTTTTTCCACAGTCCAAAGATATGCAGGTTAGGTGGATTGACCATGCCAAAAAACCAAACTGCCAAGGAATGTGTAGGTTAGCCATGGTGAGAACACCATGCAACGTTACGGGAAGGGGTGGGGGTGCTGTATCTGGGTATGATGCTCCTCAGAGGATCGGTGCAGACTTGATGGGCTGAATGCCCCATTTCCGCACAATAGGATTCTATGATTCAGATGCTGCCAAACCTGTTGAGATTCTCCACATCTTTCTGCTTTTATTTCAGATCTCCAGCATCCACTGTATTTTGCATTTCTTTGAAAACTTACCCAATTCTTGTCCTTGCTGTTAACCCACGCAGACATGGGGAGAATGTGTGTGTGGAGTTTGCACAGTCACCCAAGCTGCTGTTCTGGTATTTCCCATCTCACAGTTTACCTCAGTTTATAGCACTCTCCCTTCCGATTCAGAAAGACTTTGCACTGTGTATCAGTGATTGACAAGGAATGTGAAATGCTTTCCTTTATTAGCCAAGGTATAGACTAATGATCAAGTTAGCTAGAACTGTATGCGATGGTGTTCAAGTCACAACTAGAGTACTGTGTACAGTTGTGGTCATTGCATTGCAGGTTGGAGCACATTGGAAGGAGACAATACAATGATTTATAAAGATGTTGCCAGGAATGGATATTTTTACAATTGGGAAAAATCATGAGAAAATTGATAGTTATTTTCTTTGGAACAGAGGATGCTAAGAAGCAACTTAATTGATGTGTGCAAAATTACTAGGAGCATAAGAAGGAAGGATAGGAAGGATTTATTTTGGTTAGCAGAGAAGTCAATAGTTAAGTGGCATGAATTTTAAGTAATTCACAGAAGAATTAGAGGAAAATTCCAAAGAATGTTGAGGGTCTGGAACTCACTGCCTGAAAACATTGTAGAAACAGAACCTTTAATTGCATTATAATAGTTATGGGATATGCATTTTAAATGGCTAGAGGGCGAAGGACTAAGGTCTGGAAATTGGGATTCAGCTAGGTAGGTTGACATGGGCCTGATGGAACAAAGAGCTTCTTTCTGTGTGGCAAAAGGTTCTGAGATTTTCCCAATGGCATCAAACTGAAGCTATTCTCTATCAATTGCTGCTATTTCAAAGGTCTCCCTGTTTTGTATCAAAATTTATCACGTATCAAATGAATAAGTCACTTCTCTTACTGCTGTTGTGGGAGCTTTTTGTACACAAATTGATGGCCGTGCTTTCTGACATAAAAATAATGGCTATACTTTATAATAATTCATTAGTCATGTAACTTCGGAGCATCCCAAGTATGTGAAAAAAGAAAAATAAATGCTAGTTTTTTTACATTTCTAAATAAAATACATGTTGTAGAGGTCAGAAAGAGATTTGCTTTCTGGAAAATATATTAGAAAGCTAAGCGAAGATTTTTTAAAATTAAACTGGTTATATAGGCCTGTCTCTTACTAGGTCACAGAAAAGGGGATTGATGTGGTAATGAGTTAATTTTCATGGTTTCTTTATCCACAATGACTTGGGGCAATGTAATAATTTGACATGCATCATGCAACTTACAATAGGCTATCCATTTGAGATGATGTGCTTGTACCTGTTTGTCTGGCACAATATACTCTTGGGAGGAAGTAGCCAGTTTTATTGGTAGACTTACTGGCAAATCCCTGAATGAAAAATTGTTTGAAGCTTAGTATTCTCACTGAAAAACTCAGCAAAAAATAGTGACAAGAGGAAAGTCAATCAGTTCAATGGGGTGTGGGAAAGAAGCCTGGTCACTTTAATCTCAGATCTAAATATATTTGTCTTTGAAATGTCAATCTCTGTATGTCCACAATCCCATATAGCACATTGGGATGCTTTACTAAGTTAAATCTGAATATAAATGCAAGTTGCTTTTATTGATGGTGAGCGGATCTACTTCTATTGTTAGTGGACATGGACTGAAAGCTTGGTCAAAGAGGTCAGTCTTAATGCAGGAGGAAGAAAAACACACACACACACACACATGAACACATTTGAAAACATGCATGAAAATGAACATGAGCATACACAAACTCAATTGAATATATGAAAACACACACGCAAATGAACACAAACACACAAACATGAATTCACAAACACAAGCACACACATGAACACACACATGAAGGCAATAGGGAATGCACAAGAGACTATAACAGGAGAAACATAGGAGCTGTCCTTAGAGGGTTGAAGGTTTAAGAAAGTTACAGAGAAAGGCAAGGATTGAGACGAAGGCATGAGCATGAATATGAACAATATGAGTGAATTTACCAACTTTTTTTTATTCACACATAAAATAAGTGTATTTTGATTATTATTGTAATTTTGATTTCTGGAAAATGAAGCAGCTTGATGATTTAATTCTGGCCTCATTTTGTTAAAAGTTTTCAATCCATCCACTGAAAGATTGCAGAAGCATTCTGATGACATATGAAAGGAAAATCATCCAAGAGCTGTAATTGTTATGCCCTGTATTACAAACATACGAATAATGACTCCTTGTTCTATCCAACCTGTCCCACATATTTGCGATACTTCCTTGCGATGCATGTCAAAATTATTACACTGCCCCGAGTCAGTGTAGGAGTAAAACAAGTGTGGAAACTTCACTCATTACCACATCAATCCACTTTTTTGTGAGCTGATAAAGACAGACCTATATAATCAGTTTAGTAAAAAAAGGTTTCATCCTTTAGCTCCATGATATACTTTCTAGAAAGCAAATCTCTTCTGACCTTGAAAATGTGTTTTATTTCCAAAGGAAAAACTCAGGAAAACCAGTCCGTGACAGAAAAAACAAACAAAATGCAAAGACAATTATCTGGAAATCTCCTCTCTGACCACCTTAACCAATCAATACAATCCAAGGGATTATTCTGACTATTAATTTTATGCTCTATATTTTGTTTGAGCTGATCTCCTATGGATTTGAATAATGCAGTTATGTTTCTGAACACAAGTGACCACTTGTAGCCAATGTTGCCAAACTAGAGAACATTTAAGATAGAAACAAAAATTTTGATATGTTTTTCAGCATCAATTTCATCATGTTCAGTTAGATGCAGGATGAATTTCATGTAAACTGGTGACTTTCTGATTGTGTAGTTGTGAAGTAGCAGGAAATTGGAAAATTCCTTGAATTGATTGAGGAAGTAAGTGTGAATGGGTTTACTCAACACAGAATCATCATTTTGCAGCAGCCAACTCAGAGAAGCACTGATGGTCAGCTAGGGAGTGGCTCACTCGTTCCAGTTAGTGTAACTGAAAGTTTATGCTGTTAGTCTAGCCACTCAGAGGTCAGGAGCTAATTATCCAAGAAGGGCAAAGCATCTGGCCACTTTTGAACTTTCACCAAAAAAATGGCTGTGCATACTACCAGACTGTTCGCAGACCAAGTTTGAAGGGTAACCTGACCATGAACTACTGGAGGTCAGTGATGCATGAAAGAGACTCGGTGCAACTTAGGGTCTCAGCAGCAGAGGTTTAGAAGGGATTGATTCTGGCAGACAGATGGTTGGAGAATAGCTAGGAGAGATTCTGTGCTACCAAGTACAGAGGTACCACATTTTTGTGGAATATTTCAGCAACAAATTAGATTAGATTAGATTACTTACAGTGTGGAAACAGGCCCTTCGGCCCAACAAGTCCACACCAACCAGCCACCCACCCACCCATTCCCCTACATTTATCCCTTCACATAACACTACGGGCAACTTAGCATGGCCAATTCGCCTAACCTGCACATTTTTTGGATTGTGGGAGGAAACCAGAGCACCCGGAGGAAACCCACGCAGACACGGGGAGAATGTCCAAACTCCACACAGTCAGTCGCCTGAGGCGGGAATTGAACCCAGGTCTCTGGCGCTGTGAGGCAACAGTGCTAACCACCGTGCCGCCCACCAATGAGCTGAGGTAGAGTCACAGCTAGATATTAGGGAAGTGGAAGTAGATATGAAGGAGAGGAAGTGGTCTCAAAAGGTTATTATGGGTTCAAATAAGATGGTAAAGTTCTGAACAGTCTGGATCAGCCTCAACTCTAAAGGGGGTGAGATGGAGTTCGAGGCTAGGTGAGGGAGGAACACTGTACTATTTCGGCTCCTAAGTAAAGCATTAGCATTTGGGCAAATTCTTCAGTTCTCTGCGTGAAGTCACATCTGCCCTAGAGCTCACAAGTAGGGCAAGGAATTCCTAAATCCATCCAAGCTGGAACAGGGTTTAGATTCAATGCCATTGGCACCAATCTGATCCAGAGTGGTATTCTAGCAAATAGTACCAATGGGCACACCAAGGAGTCTATGTTGTTGTGGCAACTACACATTTATGTGTATGTTATAGCCGGACACTATGGTAGTGATGGTAGAGACTCAAGTTTTTTCCATCGTATAGATGACCAGGGATCTCTCCTGCTAATACAGCCTGTCATCGGTGTGTGTTGGAAGGATTTAAAAGTTGATACTCAACCTATTTGTCTGTGTTATTAGATTAGATTACCAACAGTGTGGAAACAGGCTCTTTGGTCGAACATGTCCACACCAACACTCCAGACAGTAACCCACCCAGACCCATTTACCTCTGATTAATGCACCTAACACTATGGGCAATTTAGCATGACCAATTCACCTGACCTGTACAGGAGGAAACCCATACAGACACTAGTAGAATGTGCAAACGCCACATAGAAAGTCTCCCAAGGCTGGGATCGAACCTGTACCTGGTGCTGTGAGGCAGCAGTGCTAACCACTGAGCCACCACGTCGCACAATGCAGCAGCAAGCAAGCTACTGCAGATGCTGAAAATCTGAAGCAACCTCAGAGAAATGCTGGTGAAATTCAGCAGGTCTGACAGGGTCTGCCGAGGGAGAAACAGAATTAACGTTCCAAGTCCTGAATGACTTTTTTTAGGATGTTCTGAAGATGCTGGCTGAATTTTGCCAGTATTCTCTGTGTTTGTTACATTATGAATGCACGTTCTTTGGCCATTATTGGAGTGAAAGTGGAATCCAGATCTTCTAGCTCAGAGGCAGGGACACTACTCATTGTGCCATAAGTTCTCCTTTTTTGGGAAAATGCAGAATGCATATGAAGTCATTAATAACATACCAAAGAATCAATGTTGTTGAGCAGGAGAGGGAGCAATAAATGGTAATGAATTAAAAATCTCAACTTATGTCTACCACAAACCACAAAAGAAAGAGCATTTGTCTAGTCATCATAAAGAAGAGCGCAGGCTCCTAAATTTGACAATCTTCTCGGTGTTTAGAGGTTGTTCGAAAGTGATCCAACTGTCTAGTTTTGATTTATGACACAATTTCCCCTCACAATGCCATAAAACACATTGTGGTTTGCCTGTTATTCAATACTGCCTTTACTGCAGTGAAGTTACAAATCATTTTTTGTTTCTTCTTCACATCATTCTTAATTTATGCCAGCAGTTTCTGTGATATATTTTCCGATTTAGATGTGCACTTTACCCAACAGAGCCCCTTGTTCTTCCTTTTGTACAAGGTGGACTCTTCCTTCACAAGTGACATCACCTTGGGAAATTTTTTAAATTAGAGTAAAATGGGCTAAACCCTTTTCTTGTTTCCGCCTGTAGAAAGTTAACTCATGCAGTCAGAGATCTAAAAATACCCAGAGTTTGAAAATAACAGCAGTCAGAGTTTTCGTGATATCATTCCAATGAAAATATCACTTCATACAACACCTAATCATACTGTACCACACATGTGGAGTGCAGGCTCATGGCTTACACTCAATAGACTTTGTGTTCCTTCAAACATTTTAAAAATTAATCTTCTGTAAGGAGATGAGTACATTCAGTTGTTTTAGTAAATAATGGGGTGGCACAGTGGCTCAGTGGTTAGTACTGCTGCCTCACAGCACCAGGGTCCCAGGTTTGATTCTAGCCTTGGGTGACTGTCTGTGTGGAGTTTGCACATTCTCCCCATGTCTGTGTGGGTTTTCTCCCGTAGGTCAGGTGAATTGGCCATTCTAAATTGCCCATGGTGTTAGGTGCATTAGTCAGAGGGAAATGGATCTGGGTGGGTCCCTCTTCAGAGGGTCAGTGTGGACTGGTTGGGCTGAAGAGCCTGTTTCTGCACTGTAAGTAATCTAATCAACTCTTATGTTTTTCCACATCTGTTTGTGAATTTTTTTCTGAAAATAAATAATTTTATGATATATTTAACATAGTTTGTAATGCCTTTGATTCAAACAGACAGAGAAAATTAATGTAGATAACTAGAGAACAATTAGTATAGTATAAACTGTGAGACAACATTTTAAACCTAAAATGAACATACAATTGACAAAAGATGTTGGTTAATTGAGGCCAACTTTAGCTATTTTAAATTTGTTCATGGGGTGTGGACATCATTGACAGGCCAGCATTTATTGTGTTAAAAATGTGGGACCTCACAAGACAGTTTAATTTTAAAATGACTCTTTTAAGGTGAGGTAGAAAAGAATGTTCTGGATATTGACAGTGCTAGTTATACTGAAGACAGACCGCCATGAGATCTTGTTGTCATGGGAAAAGAAGCCCAAACTGAAATCTATTGAAAATCACACATTAGTTTACATACTTTGACTTGGAGAAAGGACAGCTGCATTTTGGAGATAGAGAAACGTGGAAGTATGAAGAGACAGAAAATGCAGCTATTGCTGTGAGGAGATTGGTTGCAAACACAAAAACCAATCAATCAGGAGATTGGTGACAACATGTTCTCTTTTGAAAGGAAGGAGATGGAACAGATGGGACTTCCGGAGATTTCAGAAAAACGGAATCTCTGAAATGGGCCTTACTAATGGAAGCTAGTTCTGGAATACTCTGGTTGAGTGGACGTTTTTTTGAACAACTCAGGAAGATCTGACACGACAAAAAAACATCTTCTGGCAATCTTGGAGTAATAAGGGACTGATTTTTTGTAGCCATCACTGGAAGCCATCAGAAGCAAGTACATTGCAAAAATAATTGAAAGAATTTGTAAGATATAGATCAATTGCAGTAGTTAGTTTTTCCAAAAGTTACTTTTCTTATTTGATTGACATATTTGCTTATTGTCAAGCAATATTTGATTAAAGTTGAATTTGGTTTGTTACAGTAAAAGTTTTAAAATGTGGAATCAAGTTCCTTGGTTTATTTCCATTGTCATGATGAAATTAATCTCTCTTTAAAAGTTAACAATACCTAGAGGGACCATAACAAATCTCCAAACCTAATTTCCTGAAGATGATTATGGTAAACTATGTTTTTCGGCCACTGCATTTTGTGTGATATAAATGCACTCACGGAGCTGGAACGGAGCCAATTCCAACGTTTTGACTCCATGAAATGGCAATATATTGAGGAAGTCTTAATGATGTGTGACTTGGAGGGACACTCGTTGATGGTTCTTATTGCTTTTGTTCTTCTCGGTGACAGAGGTCATGGGTCTGGAAGATGCTGTCAAAGAACGCTTGTAAGTTGCTGCAGTGTATCTTATTGATAGTACATACAGCTTCCATTGTCAATCTGATGGAAGAAGTGAAGGTTTAAGTTGGTGGACAAGGTGCAAATCGAGGAGGCTATTTTATTCAGGATGGCATTGAGCTTCTTGAGTATAATGTAGCTGAATCCATCCAGCTAAGTGGAGAGAATTTCATCACAGTCCTGCATTTTACCTTTTGGATGGTGGAGAGGTTTTGATGAGTTACTTGTTTCAGAGTTCCTAGCATTTGATCTGTTGTTGTAGCGATGGTATTCACTCAGTGGGGCCAACTAATTTTCTGCTCAAAACCAAACCCCAGAAGGTTTAAAAATGGGCAATTCAGTAATGGTAATGCCATTGAATGTCAAGACAAGCTGATTAGAATGCTGTTGGATGTAGTCATCACCTAATACTTCGATGCTGTGAATTAAACTTGTCCACTATCATCCCAAACTTAAAGTTATCCAGTTCTTACTGTATTGGGGGTTGGAAGGCTTCAATACCCAAGATATACATGAATGGAACTACTTAATATTAGGCAACATTCCTACTTCTAAGCTTATGATAGATGAAGGGTCATTCACAAAGCAGTTGAAGATGTTGTAGCCTATAATACTGCCCAATGAAATTCCTTTGGTGATATCTGTGGATAGGATGATTGGAATCCAACAACAACCACTTTCTTGGTACTGGGTATGACTCTACTCAGTGCAGAGCTTGCCTCCTGATTTCCATTGACTTTAATTTTATGAGGGCTCCGTGAGGCCATGTTCAGTCAAATAGGACTTTGTCAAAGCTCATATCTCACCTTTGGAAGTAAGCACATTTAACTACATTTGGTCTAAAGCTGTAAAGAGTTTTAGGGTTCAATGTTCCTTGTTAACCAAACTGAGCAATGGTAAGCAGGTTATTGGTATATAGATGTCACTGAACATTGCAAATGGCACCTTCAATTATAGTGGCACTGTCCATGGGTAGATTGATGGAACAGATTGAACTTATCCTGCTTTTTATGGAAGGGCAAACCTGGAAAATGTTCTAATTTAGTGGTCCAATGCCAATTTTGTAGCTGTACTGAAACACCATGACCGGAGGTACAATTAGTTCTACCTAAAACCTTTGTTGAGTTCAATACATTCATTTCATTTTTGACATCATGTAGAGTGAATCAATTCAGCTGAAGACTGAATGAGACAAAGATGGATCACCCATTCACTAATTCGGGATTGTTTTTATTGGTTTGATGATAATAGTTGAATGATTGACTAGATATATTAGGGGATGTGATTTTAGCATATTTGGATTTTCAAAAGATGATCAATAAGGTCTGTGTGATATGATGTGCATGTACTCATGAGGGAAAATATATTAAGCTATTGTCAATCAATGTTCATCTCAAGGGGATACAATGTAGTCGTCCAATGATGTGCTAAGCAGCCTACAAGCAGCAAAGATCAGATTTACAAGCCGAGTTAACTCTTTCTGTGTATCTTGTCATCTTTAAATAAAGAACCCACATTTTTGGCTCATCTATACTTGTGTATGCTTGATTCCTTAACATTGAAGAATGAGAAGGATGTAATATGGTGGAACCACAGTTTCTGAAATTTGATTGAATAGAACATCAACCGTAATCTCTTCACATGCAGAAGAAGACACACTAATGTGAAGGTAAAACAACTATCAGAATTTACTGTGCTTATGAAGCTGCAACATTGTAGGAATAGACGTTATGCCTTCATTCTGGGATTGTGTCTCACTTCAGCCAGTAGGCATCGGGTCCTGGTGAGATGGTTGAAATTTGCTTAAACAGTGAAAACTTACCGATTATATTGTTAAAGCAGGAACAGAAGTTAAACGGCATACTTCAGGTTGTCTCAATTAAGTAGAATTTCAGGAAAAGGAGGAAACCTTGCTTGCAGACCATTTAGGAGGTCAGGGGGAAGCTAAACAGACAAGGCTACGTTAAGAAGAAGCATTCATCCATTAATAGCCAGAAGAGCCTGTTTAAAAAAACTTTTTTCCACTAGTTACTTCCACTTTGAAGTCAGCTGCCATTTTTCCTGTCAAGGTCGTTATTTTGTGGGCAGAGCTTAGAAGCCAAGAAGAATAGAAAGAGGCTCACTATTACAGTCGAGCAAAATCTATGACTAACTAAGACTGTGACTAAAGCTACCGCAACTCAGAACTTGCACGTTGGTCAAAAGTCCCAGATAGCATTAGAAAATCCTGCAAAAACCCAAAACGTGACCATAAAATTTCAAACAATTGGTTGGAAATGAATGGATCTCCTTTTGGACTTTACAGTGTTCTGACAACACATTGAACTGTGTTTTTCTGACTTCAACATTTCCAAAGCAAACAAATGAGCCATTAAGATTAAATTTACTATATCCAGTGAAGGCCGCTAAAGACAAAATGTTTTAGGTCTAACAGACAACAATCTGAAAAATCCAGAATAAACATTGCCAACATTTGAAGATCATTTACAATTGCAATTCAACTTCAGAACACTGTCATAAATTTGTGTTCTTTAGACAATAGTAGTCAGAGACCATTGAGCAATTCCTAAGAAAATATAGCGACAAGGAGATTAACTGCAACTTCACAGCAGCAAGTTGTAGGTAGAATAATCAAGCTCATGGTACAATCTAATGGAAACATTGCGAAATAATATCTTGGCTTTATGTAAACGTTTCAGAAGCACTAATACAAAACAAACGCAATTAGTTGTTTTTCCAATAAGTAGACAGAGTTGACAAGCTAAGAGTAATTTGCCCACCGTTGGCATGATAAACCAGTGCAGAGCTAGGAAGTGATGCAACTTCACATAGGTTTGTCCAGCTTTTAATGCTATATTTAAAGCATGTGACACCATAAGATATTGGAAGCCCAATGCCTAAAGCAAAGGCCAGCGCAGGTCATTTAAGACCACAAGAATCCATATCCAGAGGCCAGACAGGTACAACATTCTTAATACATAATACATACCAAACAGCTTCAAGATCCGTGAAATGTCTAGCCAAGCCAGATTGTCAGATGTTGAAGATGATTAGACCATTAATGACCAAAATGAGCTGACATTCTGCATCGTGGACATCAAAGCATGTATTGGCACTGTGGTGCCAACCAAAGCTTTTGCTCTGTAGGTTATATGCCCATTGATACACCATCAACAATAACTTACATGCAAAATTAGATGCCAACACAGGTGAAAACATCCTTTCAGGTCACACACTGAAATGTTTGGGCTCACAATGTGGCAAATGGTGATTCAACTAAAGAGTGCCAAACTCAACACATACAGTGGCTGAGAGATTCCATTCCTAGGATCCATTACACTCAACTGTCACGACAGAAACTCACCCTGCTCACTCCAGTCTTTTTATAATATGAAGCCACATGTCTCAGTGATTGAAAGTCTACTGGAATGCAAAGACACGTCCTTGTCACCATCCATATCATCAAAGAAGCATCATCAAAAAACCATAAGTTTAAATTAGGAGAAGGTCCTCTAACTCTACAAAGCAGGCCATCAGCCAATAGGCTACTTGACACTGTTTGAAAAGAATGCGCATTTCTATTCCAAACTTGCAAATGCCACACTGTGGAGCCAATGGGGAAGTACTACTCAGTGACCAAACACCCACAATCATAATTAGTTGACATTTCCGGGGGGATATGATGCATTTCTCAAGTAACAAAGCAAAGTAAAAGATGTGGTGACATGGTGGCTCAGTGGTTAGCCCGACTGCCTCACAGCACCAGGGACCCGGGTTCGATTCCAATCTCGGGCAACTATTGGCATGGAATGTTTGTACGTTCTCCCCAAAACTGCGTGGGTTTCCTTCAGGTGCACCAGTTTCCTCCTACAGTCCAAAAATGTGCAGGTTAGGTAAATTGCCCATGCTGAATTACCCATAGTGTTCTGGGATGTGTAGGTTAGGTGCATTAGTAAGGGGAAATGTAGAATAATAGGGTAGGGAAATAGGTCTGGGTGGGATACTCTTCGGTGGGTCAGTGTGGACTTGTTGGGCCAAATGGCCTGTTTCCATACTGTATGGTTTCTGTGTGATTCTGTATCTGTGTAATGTCCATAAAAGGAATACAGATAATGAATTACCCAATATATAGCACCTTGAAGCTAGCAGGGATTGTCAACATGTGCTCAGAACCAAGATAATATCAATTATGAACAACAAATGTCATGACTGTATGATGAAACAAATGCCACATTAGAACAAACCCACAACCAGATACACCTATTGCAATCAGAACATGTTCTAAAAAGCAACACAAAAAAAAACAAATCTAATGAACGTTCTGAAACATACAACTGTCTCCAGCAAAGACTACCATAACTGAACACAAAAGTTGCCAGGGAAACTTACCAGGTTTTGCAGCATCTGTGGAGAGAGTTAACATTTCAGCCTTTAGAACTGAAGGGAAAGGTGAAAATGAAACACATTATATGTAGCAGAGAAAGATGGGGAGCAGCAAGTCAGGGGAAGGTTAGAGGACGCAGGGTAATTAGAGCTTGCAGGTATTAAAACCAAGATGAGTGTAGAGGAGGGATATGTGGATATTTGGGTGGAGGGTGCAGATAGGCCGAGGAAACAAAATGGAAAAATAAAACAAAAATAGTCTGAAGTTTTTGAACTTAATGTTGAGTCCTGAAGGCTCAAGTGCCTAAGTGGAAATCAAACTGTTGTTCCTCCAATTGGCACTGGGTTTCACTGAAACAGTGCAACAGACAGAAATGTAGAGCATGACAATAAGATTGTGTTTTAAAATGTTGATTGGCTGGACAGTCAGGGTATTCTTGCGGACTTAGTCAAGATGTTCAGCAAAACAATCACCTAATCTGCATTTGGTTTCTCAAGTATAGAGAAGACAAACTTATGTACAAGTATGATTGACCAGATTGAAAGCACTAAAGTAAATCACTGGGAGGAGTATTTGAAGATTGCAGAGGGTGGATGTAAAATGGCAACTTCTTGCATTTGGATAGGAAGGTGCTGTGGGAGGTGATGGGGTACATAGGTGATAGAGCAGTGGACCAGTGTGTGCCAAAGGTGTCAGTGCCTTTGAAATGCTGATAAAGATAGGGAAGTGAAAATGTATTTGGTGGTGGTACCATGTTGGAAGTAAGTGTAATAGTGGAGAATGATCCTTTGCATGTAGGTTTGCTCGCTGATCTGGAGAAAGATCCTTTAAATACAGAAGGTGGTGCCAGTGTAAATTGAGAACAAGGGAAATTCTATCACTGTTCTGGGAGGAGGGGAAGGGGTTAGGGCAGAAGTAGGAAATAGGTTGGACAAAATTGAAGGCTCTGTCCTCCACATTGTAGAGAATGGTGGGCAAATCCTCAATTGAAGAAAAACAAAGAATGATGGAAGCATTTGTGGAATATGAAATCATCATTGGAGATGTGCCAGACTCCAAATCCAAAGAGTTATAGCTCTGCTGCAATGTTTCAATAAGCCCAACACAAGCTGGAGGAGCAGGGCCTTATTTTCAGTTTAAGAGCTCCACAGCCTTCTGGTCTCAAGATTGAGTTCAACAACTGTTGAGTGAATTGAATTGGCTGAAGATTGGTATCTGTAATTCTGGGGAACAACCGGGAGAGGCAGAGATGGATCATCTGCTCAGCACTTCTGGCTGAAGATTGCTCTGAATGCTTCATCGTTACCTTTTATACTGATGTACTGGGCTCTCCAAATATCCAGGATAAAACATTCCTGAAGCTGCCTCCTCCAATTAATCATTTAATTGTCTACCACTACTCACAACTGGATGTGGCAGGACTACAAAGCCTACACGTTGATTGTGTAATCGCTTAGTTCCGTATACCACTTGCTATTGATGCTGTTTGGCATACAAGAAGTCCTGTTTTGTAACTTCACCAGGTTGACACCTCATTTTTAGGTATGTCTGACGGTGCTCTGGGTATTTCCTTCCTATACCCTTCATTGAACTGGAGTTGATCCCCTGGCTTGATGGTAAAGGTAGAGTGGGGGATGAGCCATGACATAACAGAATATGCTGGAGTGTAATTCTGCTGCTATTATACCACACATTAAATGCCCAATTTTGAGTTACTACATCTGTTTGAAATCTATTATGAGAAAGTGAGGACTGCAGATGCTGGAGATCAGAGTCAAAAAGTCTGACACTAGAAAGCACAGCTGGTCAGGTAGCATCTGAGAAATAGGAAAGTCAAAGTTTTGAGCATCAGCTCTTCATCGGGAATGTGGAGGGGGTGTGCCCAAGGGGGCTGAGAGTTAAATGGGGAATGTGGGGCTGGGTGGGGGGAAGGTAGCTAGGATTGTGATAGGTTGATGAAAGCCAGGGATAATGGTGATAGGCCAGAGTAGAGGGTGGAGCGAATAGGTGGGAAGGAAGATGGACAGGTAGGACCCTTGTGGAGGGAGGAGGAGAACTTCTTCAAGGTGGGCATCTTTGCAAGAGGCTACGCAGAAGTTTACAATCAACTAGCAGAAAGCGAGTCCTACCTGTCTATCTTCCTTCCCACCTATCTGTTCCACCTTCCGCTCCGACCTATCACCATCATCTACCTATTGCATTCCCAGGTACCTATCCCCCAGTCCCAACCCCATCTATCTGTCAAACCCCTTTGGGCTCCCCCAACATTCCTGATGAAGATCTTATGCTTGAAAGGTCAACTCTCCTGCTTCTCGGATGCTGCCTGACCGGCTGTGCTTTTCCAGCGCCACACCTTTTGACTGTTTGAAATCCATCTCATTTAGCAGTGATAATGCCACCCAACATGATGGAAGGTATCCTTGATGTGAAGATGGGACTTTGTTTCCACAAGGACTGTGCAGTAATTGCTTTTTCTGATACTGTCATTGACAGACGTATCTGCAGCAGGTAGGTTATTGAGGATGAAATAGAGTATGTTCTTCCCTCTTGTTGGTTCCCTCACTATCTGCTGCAGATGAACTTCACCAATGGCTATTTCGTTTAGGATTCGACCAACTTATCCAGTAACGGTGTCGCAGACCAACACTTGGTGATGGATGTTGAAGTTACCTGCCCAGAGTATATTCTATGTCCTTATCCCCTTCAGTGCTTTCTCCAAGTGGTATTCAAAACTGGCGGGGAAGGTAGGTAAGTGTTAATCACCAGGAGGTTTTCTTGCCCACATTTGTCCTGATGCCATGGGACTTCATGAGGTCCAGAGTCAATGTTGAGGACTTTCAGAGCAGCTCCCTCCTGACTGTATATCACTGTGCCACCACCTCTGTCATACCGATGGGACAGGAGACATGGTGTTGTCTGAGACATGCTTGTTAAGGGATGATTCAGTTAGTATGACTATTTCAGGCAGTCTTGCCTGTGAGGCAGTTCTCCCAATTTTGGCCAAGTAACCTCTAAATTTTGTTACATATAACTTTACAGGGACAACAGAATTGAAGTTGTCATTGTTGTTCCATCGCTCTGGTTGATCTGTCTGACTTCATTTGAGAATTTATAGCATTTTGATACAACTGAGTAGCTTGCTAGAGCATCTTAGAGAACAGTTAATAGAGAGCCATTTTAGGTTTGGAGTTTAATGTAGTGAGAGCAACAGTTTTCCTCACCTAAAGGGCATCTACAACAATAGTTTCATAATCATCATTAGACTTTTATTTCCAGATTTTAAAAATCTAATTTGAATTCTACTAATTTATGTGTTGTGAACCTATGTCCCCAGAGCATTTATTGAGTAGTCCAATGACAAGATCACTATGTAATCATCTTCCCCCTATTGTGCTGCAATATAGAATGCAATTGCATTGAAAATGTTTGAAGCAGAGACCACTGCACCTTTTAAAGCATATTTGGTGCAAAGGCTGAATGGGGAGAAAGGGAAAATAATTGGAAATAGTTTCAGATTTAATTCACCAATGGCTGTCAGAGATGCCAAGGCCTAAATGGCCTTTTGCTGTTCTAGGACTTCTATGGTTCTGTACTTTGCTAGTTCTCCACTTGTATTTAAATGCCTGAGCATCTTTGACAAGTAGGCCACAACCCTTTGTGTCCAAAGCATTTTAGCAGTTTAAGAGGTTAAGTTGCATCAGGCTATTGTTAGAGTATCTCACCTTTCTCCAATCCAGTCCTCACCTGGTAATTTCACATGGATACTTTCCAAGTCAGTAATTGGAGACTCTATCATTCACTCCTTAACTCAGAGTTAGAGAAGATTGATAACAAGAACAAATAGCTAAAAGTAATTATGTATCGTTGCCTATTGATTGAGTGTATTAAATAGTGTGTGCTATTGAGACAATAGTATTGAGACAAATAGATCATGGGTTTTGTTTGCTCGGTCTGCACTGAAATGGTCAATCCATGCAGTGTCGGGTGTACAAATGAACTCTGAACTAGGGGAATGAAAAGAATTACAATTTGGGTTCTCAATCATTGTTAGACAAAGTAGGTAAATGAATCCACAAAATATAAATTTGGGTGATAGCAATGTATCAATTTGTTAGATTTAGAACATAGAACAGTACAGTATAGGCCCTTTGACCCACGATGTTGTGCCAAGTATTTATCTTAATCTAAGATCAACCTAATTAACACATCCCTCAGTTTAATGCCGTCCATGTACTTGTCCAGTAGTCACTTAAATGTCCCTAATGTCTCTGATTCTACTACCACCACTGGCAGTGCCTTCCAGGTACCCACCACTCTCTGCGTAAAAAAACTACCTCTGATCTCTCCCCTATACCTTCCTCCAATCACCTTAAAATTATGACCCCTCATGACAGCCATTTCTGCCCAGGGAAAGGTCTCTGGCTATCTACTCTATGCCTCTCATTACCTTGTACAACTCTATCAAGTCACCTCTCTTCCTTCTTCTCTCGCTGCTCTTAAACACAATCCCCCGGTTTATGAAAGCCAAAAACCATATGCCTTCTTAACAACCCTAACAACTTCGGGGTGGCAACTTTGTGGGATCTATGTATGTGAACCCCAAGATCCCTCTATTCCTCCGCAATGCCAAGAATCCTATCTTTAATCCTGCATTCAGCATTCAAATTTGACCTTCCAAAATTAATCACTTCGCATTTATCCAGGTTGAACTCCATCTGCCACCTCTCAGCCCAGCTCTGCATCCTGTCAATGTCTTGTTGTAGCCTGCAAAAGCCCTCGACACTACCTACAACACCGCTGACCTTTGTGTCATCAGCAAACTTAATAACCCACCTTTCCACTTCTTCATTCCAGTCATTTATAAAAACTACAAAAGCAGAGATGCAAGAACAGATCTGTGTGGGATACCACTGGTCACCAACCTCCCGGCAGAATACCTTCCATCCATTACCTTTCACTGTCTTCTATCGGCCAGCCAATTCTGTATCCAAATTCTCCTGTATCCCATACCTCTTAACTTTCTGAATGAGCCCAACCATGGGGAATCTTATCAAATGCCTTACTGAAATCCATATACACCACATCCACTGCTCGACCTTCATCAACTTGTCTCGTCATGTCCTCAAAGAACTCAATAAGGCTTGTAAGGCATAACCTGCCCCTCACAAAGCCATGCTGTCAATCCTTACTCAAACTATGTTGTTCCAAATAGTCATAAATCCTATCTCTGAAAAACCTTTCCAGTACCTTGCTTAGCACAGACTTAAGACTGACTGACATGTTATTCCCAGGGATTTCTCTATTCCCTTTCCTGAGAGAGGAACAACATTTGCCTCCCTCCAATCACCTGGTACTACTCCTGTGGAGAGTGAGGACACAAAGATCATTGCCAGAGGCACAGCAATTTCAATCCTCACTTCCTGTAGTAATCATGGATATATCAGGTCCGGCCCTGGGGACTTATCTATCTTGATACTTCCCAGAATTTCTAGCACATCCACCATCTTAATATTAATCTGTTCAAGCCTATTAACCTGGTGCACGGTGTTCTCACTATCAACAAGGTCCCTCTCTCTAGTGAATACTGAAGCAAAAAATTCATTTACGGCCTGCCCTACCTCTTCAGATTCCAGGCACACATTCTCTCCACTATCCCTGATGGGCCCTACCCTTTCTCTGATCATTCTCTTATTCCTCACATGTAGAATGCCTTCGGATTTTCCCCAATACTTCATGCCAAGGCTTTTTCATGCCCCTTTTGAGCTCTCTTCAATCCATTTTTGAGTTCTCTCCTAGCTACCCTGTAATCCTCTAATGCTGTGCCAGATCCTTGCTTCCTCAACCTTAAGTAAGCTTCCTTCTTCCTCTTGACGAAAAGCTCTCTTGTCATCCAAGGCTCCTCCACCTTACCATTCCTTGCCTGTCTCAGTTGGACAAAGTTATCCAACACTCGTAACAAGTGCTCCTTAAACAGTCTCCACATTTTTGTTGTGCATTTCCCGCAGAACAATTGTTCCAAATTTATACTCCAGAGCTCCTGTCATATAGCAGTATAATTTCACCTCCCCCAATTAAATACCTTGCCATGCTCTCTGTTCCTATCCCTCTCCATGGCTGTGGTAAAGATGAGGCAGTTGTGATCACTGTCACTGAAATGTTCTCCCACTGAGAGATCTGACACCTGACCTGGCTCATTGCCTAGCACCAAATCCAATATGGCCTCCCTCCCTGGTCGGCCTATCTACATTTTGAGTCAGGAATCCTTCCTGGACACAATCTAACAAAATTGGCTCCATCCAGACCATCTGCACTAAGGAGGTTCCAATTAATATTGACAAAGTTTGAAGCCACTCATAACAACTCTATTACACCTGCAGCTTTCCAAGATCTGCTGTCCAATCTGTTCTTCCATCTCTCTGTTGCTATTTGGGGGTCCATACAAAACACTCAGTAAAGTGACTGCTCCTTTCCTGTACTGATCCATGCTCTAAGTTTATCACTCTTATTCCTCTTATTAACACTCTTATTAAAGCTGACAGAAAGGACAAACAAATCCACCTACTTATAAATAGGATATACCTGGGGTCTGTCTATAAGTCCAACTGGAGGTCTGTTCACTCAGTTGGTTAGATGTAATATAGAGTGATGCTAACAATGTGGGTTTAATTCCTCCTCTGGCTAAGATTACCACAAAGGACTCTCCTTCTCAACACATCATCACAGAATACCAAACAATGATTAAAAATGAGCCTATTTATGTACTCAGAGAAGCAATATCAAATATGTTGCTCTGAATGTATGAATTCTTAAATTATCATCATGCAATCTTTACTTGCTAAATGCACCAATGCGTCAGTAGATTAAACTATCCAACCACACAACTCCTCAGAATAGTGTCCTGAATTCAGCTGCTCCTTCAATTTCCTTTCCTCCGACATAAAGTTAGAGGTGGTAATGTTCATTTGACGATAGCTCACGTTTTGGCACCATTTGTGGGTTTTCAGATATGGATATCTACGTCCAAATGCAGCAAGACCTGGACAACATTCAAAGGCACATCAGAAGTGAGATGGAGCACTCGCCACTTGCCTGGATGAGTGCAGTTCCAACAATACTCAAGAGAAAGGCTCAATACTATCTAGGGCAGTGCTTCTCAACGGGGGCGGAAGCGCCCCCTGAGGGGCATTTGCCTTCCTTTGATGGGCGTTGAAGTCAAAGGGGATGGCAAGAGGGCTCTAAACGACTTTGTAGAGAGCTTACCAATCACTTGGAAGACTGCTGTGCCCTTGGAGGACATTGCTGTGTACAGATGGATAGTCGCATAACATGAGTCTGTTATTTTCCCTACACCCATGGAAGCGTGTGCTCCGATTGGTTGCTGTGCTATTATTGATAGTCTTCTCTGTGAATGGCAAACCATTTGAACTTGTTCATAGTTGGCACTGATTCTACAGCCGAGATCAATATCACCTAACTTGTGTCGCTTCTAGGAAGACGAAACGCAGCTTTTCAACTGTTCTACTGGGTGGCAGAATGAATGCACATTGCAGCTAATTAGCCGATCAAATTTTGCCACTTGTCTGAGCGGCTTAAAATTATCATGATAAGATAATACCCATGATTCCATCAGGGTATTCGAGCGACAGTGTAAAAATGGCCTCATCAAGTAAGAAAAAGTGCAGGCAGTATAGCATAGATTATTTGCGATATGGCTTTATTCAATCTCCATCTAATAAGCAGTTACCACTGTGCTTGCTGTGTGAACAAAGTTTTTCCAATGAGGCCATGAAGCCTTCCCATCTTATTAAACATTTGGAAAAGAAACACAGTGACAAAAAGGACTAAGATTTGGCATATTTTCAAACATTAAAGAATAGATTCAATCAGTGACCAATGATTTCCACTGCTGAATAGATTCAATCAGTGACCAATGATTTCCACTGCTTTTTCAAAGATGGGAGCCACAAATGTGGATGGCCTTGTGGCATCATACAACATAGTGAAGCTAATTGCAAAATGTGGTAAACCTCATTCCGTGGGTGAATCGTTGGTGCTTCCAGCTATTGCCGAAGTATTATCAACCGTGCTACATCAGGAACCATCAAAGACTATCATGCGTATTCCTCTTAGCAATGATTCCGTGAGAAGGCGCATCGATGAAATGGCCTCAAATGTTGAGGATAAATTATGTTCCCTTTGATATCGAAAGAAATTGCCTTACAAATTGATGAAAGTACTATATGCGGAAATCAAGCTTTACTTTTGGGGTACGTACGTTTCATCAACAAAAATGAAATACGAGAAGAACTACTTTTTGCTCTGGATCTACCAACAGATACGAAAGGATTATTTTGATAAAAAGTCTGTTCCCCTCAAAAACATTGTTGCTTGTGCTACGGATGGCGTGCGTGCTATGACTGGCCAACATTGGGGATTTGTCGCATTATTAAAGAGAGAAGTGCCACATGTTTTCACAGTACATTGCATTATCCATTGGCAGCATCTGGCTGCAAAGAAACTTAGTGAAGCCCTCAACCATTCTCTACAAGTGGTGATAGATGTGGTAAATTATATAAAGAGACATGCTCTGAATGAACTCTGTAAAGATAATGAAGATGAATTTCTGCAATTGCTGCTACACACAGAAGTGAGGTGGCTGTTGAAAGGAAAATGCCTCAATTGTTTCCATGAACTGTTTGATTCCAACATCAAATTCCTACACAGAAATAACGAAAACCTTTGTATGAAAGCTGAAACCGTAAAACACGACTGTGCATATCTCGCGGATATATTCGATAAGTGCAATTCGCTGATCATGCAGATACAAGGAGATAATGTGAGTTTCATAAAAGCAAGGATGCTGTTACATCTTTTATTGCAAAACTTGATCTCTTTCATCAGAATATCAGTCGTCGTGAGTTTTACCAGTTCCCGAGTTTAAACAATATCGCGCAGGATGTTACTAATGATCAATTGCTAATCTACTCAGCTCACATTCATGCACTGCAGGATGATATGAAAATACGATTTGCTAATCTTATCGAGATGGAGATCCCTACATGGCTGACTGACCCCTTTATCTCATGCGCAGAAGAAATGGACATTCGCCTTCAGGAAGAAATGATAGAGCTCCAAAATGACACTGCAATGAAAATTCGGATTTCGCAAATGGATGAGCCCCTTTTTTGGATTCAAGATGCCACCTGATGTCGTTTCCCGCTATTAAGCGAAGAGGCAAAGCGGTTTGCACAACCATTTCCTACCTCTTATTTGGTTGAGAAAGGATTCAGTGCTGTTGGCAGAATACAAGATTAAGACACGCAATCGCATGGTTGTTGTTCAGCGTGGTGACCTGAGATGGCTTTTAACAAAAATTGAATCACATGTATATGATTTAGCAAGACAACATGAACCACAAGGATCGCATTGACTATGTTGCTATCACAGACTAAATTTTATACAGAGAGAGCCAAAAGTAGGTGGACAGTAAGAACAGTAATAAATGATAACATTTATTTTTTGTTGTATATAAAACATATTTCACAAATGTTTTCTGTTTTCAGCACTGCAGTGTATTGCAGTTATATGTGCAAAAACAGACTTTGGTGATTTGGGGGATTGCATGATTTCAAGGATAAGAAGGGGGCATTGAATACGGAAAGGTTGAGAAACACTGATCTAGGGCAAAGCAGCCCAATTGATTGGTAGCCCATCTTCAACATTCATTACCTCCACCACCAGCACCTTTAGCACAGCACACATCATCTACAAGATACACTGCAGAAACTCACAAATTCTCCTTAGATAGCATTATTCAAAGTCGTGATCAGAACCATCTAGAAAGACAAATGCAGCAGTTACGTGGGAACAATGCCACAATTCGGTTTTCCTCCAACAACAACATTCTTTCCCTGTATCTGGATAAAAACTCTGTACCTGCCTCCCTAATGGCAGTATGGATGTGCCTACTCATCATGCACAGCAGCACTTCAGAAGTCAGTTTGCCACCACCGTCTTAAAGGCAATTACTGAGAGCTAATAATTGATGACCTAAACAGCTACATCCCGTGAATGAATTTAAAAATACACCATTTTGACTGTAATGTTGTTCATTTCTTGTCATTGGAAGGTAAAAGATAATGTTACAAGGTTACAGAAATCACACCTTAAAAGACTGAAAACAAGCCAAAATGTAGACATGTAGGCTCCAAACAATTTAAAATTCTTTCACAAACCCTTCTTAAATTGCATTAACTTGACATCTCCTACTTACTTAGCATTTCTCTGTGGAATCTTACTCTAAATTCTGACTTCGCCTCTATCACACAGAAGTCATGTTTATAGTAGAAAGATATTAATATTGACACTTGTTAAGTTATTTCTCTTACAGCATATATAATCGTACATCCATCCTCATGGAGGTTAGCACATAGGTGACAGGAACGGGCAGGATCAAGATAGACTGACTTTCACTATTCTATTTAAATGATGGCTATGGAGCTAAATTCTAACATGAGCCAAATTTTCAGGGAAGCAGGAGAGAAAAGATATATTTGGAGCAAACAGAATGAATGGGAGGAGAGGATAAATATCCTTAATTTAATAAAAAGAATCTGGATCCATGCAAAATCCAGCATTGTTTCCTATCCTGACAGAATTCTGTTATAAAATTGGAAGGATGTTTCTCGGGGAATGATAAACATTGATTAGTCTGCACACAAGTAAAACTAAACCAAGGTCACCCTCAAGAGTTAGAATATAAATAATATTTTCTTCTTTCTCTGAAGTATCTTTTTAATGTTCGACGCAAAAAATGTTTTCACATAAACTAATAATAAATGGAGCACCTTTTAAAAGCTGTTGAAATGGGTGGAACTGACCGAAGCCCTCAATCTGCATTATGATGTCATGAGGAAATGGTCTTGATATTTGAGATTTTACTGTAAAAAGAAATAAAAATCAATGGAAGATCGTAAAGTGCAAGTAAAATAAGAGGCTTATGGAAATAACAGTATTAAGTGTGGCACTGGCTTGATTACGTCTTTGCAAAAAATGTATAAAATAATCGCTATTGCAGTGATGACTCTCACCAATCCCTGGACCATGTATTTCAATGATGATTAAATAAACTCCAACTCCTATTGAAAGTGTAGGGGACTATATATAAATGCAATCAAAGGGAGGTCTGTAAGTTATTCCTGAGCCAGACATTTGCTGCACAAATGTGCACATTATGTACTGAAGTTGGCTCTGAATTCAAATCAATTATACCCAAACCTGTCCAAACACTGGAAAAATTCTCCATCGAGAATTTTCATTTGAGTCTACGTCAATCTATTTCCACTGGGGAACGTTTGCCTTTCCACCCCTCCCCCACCCAAAATGGTCTCCTTTCGCTTTAACAAGTAAATAACGCAGGATAACAGGGGGATTTAAAAGCAAGCAATAACTGAACTAACACAGAGCTTGTTGTGCAGATCAAAGAGATCTCTTTTGCTGTGACTGTATTGCCGACCCTACATGGGCTGCTTGTTAACGAAGGCTGATGGCGTTGGCTTTGTATGAGTGCCTGTGTTTTCTTTGGATCAGTTGCAGAAAGCTTTGATTATTTATGATCTGGGACAATGTGAATGTTATGCTTCTGGTGCCTATTACTCACGTCTGAATGTCAAGACACCCAAAGTTTGACATTTAGGGCTCTGTTGCCTCTTTGATCTGTGCTACACAAAGAAACCTGGTCTCTGGAGGTGCTCCTCCCCAGTGAACTGAAATCTCAGTGTTGCCCAGTTATTCCAAAAAAGACTCAAAATCACAGTAACAAGTGCTTGTACCTCTTTAGGAAGTCTGAAAGATGCTTTCCTGAGGTGAATCATGAATATGAAATCATAGAACTGTGTAAGTCAATTGGAGGCCATTCAGCCAATCATACCAGTACTAGCTCCTTGAAGAGTTATCAAATTAGTCCCACCTCTGTCCCTTTCCCAAGCTCTGCAAGTTTTCCTTTCTAAATATATATTTAATTCCTTTTGAAAATTATAATTGTATTGCCTCCTGCCAGTCTTTAAGGCAGTTTATTCCAGCTCATCCCATCTCTCGTTCTTTTAAAAACTAACTTGCATCAATGCCTCTAATTACACCTTATTTACTGTTTCAAGATCCTCCAGAATCTCCTCAGGACAAGTGGCTGAGTGCTGGGAGATCCCAGGTCTGTATTGAGTTTCAGTTGAGACAGCAGCATTCAGAGTGTCCTTAATCCTGAGACCAGCAAAGAAGGAACAATAACAGTCAGGGTTATTGCTTTCTGATTGCTTCCAATGAAAGTGCAGGAACTATGCTCCAGCGATGGTCCAGCTCAAGGGAGGAGAGGACAATAGTGTTGGAAGATAGCAAAGTCTTTCTGCACCAGCCTTGTGACAATCTTGTAGAATTACTTAATTGATCATTTTATTTTGCTGCCTCATATGTTGTTCCGTCATTTGAGATTAGCAACTTCCCTCATGGTGTCTGTCCATATGGCATGTGATGTTCATAGAGACGAGAACAAAACCAAAATACTGCAGGTGCTGGAGATCTGAAATAAATATGTTGGAGAAACCCAGCAGCCGTTGTGGACAGAGAAAAAGAGTAAAGGTTTTGAGTCTAATGACTGTTCTCTGGAAGTTCAGTGGGGCTGGAAAATGATGGTTTACATGCTGTTGACCAAGGTGAAGGTGGGATGAGTGGAACAGATGGTGAGGATGCCCAGAGCAAAAAACAAAGGGAGTGATAAAGATAGTAAAAGAACAAAGAACAAAAGAGAAGTACAGCAGCCCACCAAGCCTGTGCTGATCATCGTACCCTACGTAAACTAAAAAACAAACCTTCTGACCTTATTTGGTAAAGAGAGATCTAAAAGAAAAATTGGTGTTAATGATAGGCATGAATAGTTAAAAATAAAGTATCTTTATTAAGAGCAAACCCACACAAAAAAGGCATGTGTATTGTAATCAAAATGGATGATAGTGCTCATGCTCTGAGGTTCTTGAATTCAATTTTGACTCCTGAAGGCTGTGAAATGCCTAGGTGTAAACTGAGGTGCTGTTCCCTCCACTCAGCATTGAGCATCGCTGGAACATTGCAGCAGATCTATGATGGAAATGTCAGCAATAAAAGCAAGATAGTGCCATTTCAATACAGTTTGGATATTCACACTATAAATCACACCTATTTTATTTTTAGATCTCTCCTTTATTATCAATATCACTTGTTTGTCTTTTACACTGGACCTCACCATCTGTTGTCCTCATTCCTCAATCCTCTATGTCAGCAGCATAAAACAGCATATCAGTCAAAATGGATTGAATCTTAAATTTACCACAAGGGTATAAAACCATTGTTGGCTATTCAGCTGGCCTTTATACAGACTATCTAATTTCCAAACCTATTTTCATGGCTCACTCTCATTTCTGAGACAAAAGGTTCCATTCCAGAGCCCCAGTGCCACTAGGTGTTCTGGCCAACATTTGTCCCTCTACCAACAGCAGAAAAACAAATTATCTAGTTGTTATAATATTGTGGTTTATGAAACATGCTGTGCAGAATGACGACTGCATTTCCTTATGTTGCAACAGTGCCAGGAAGTAATTCATTAGTTGTAAAGTATTTTAGGAACGAGGTTGTGAAATGCACAACATAAATTTAGATTCTACCACTTTGTTTATTTTAAGCTTGATCCTTCCATGCCACAATGTAGAACTTACCTTACTAATGTCCACTGTTTACTTTGAGTCAGAGAGATGTACAGCACAGAAACAGACCCTTTGGTCCAATTTGTCCATGCCAATCTGATATCCTAAATTAATCCAGTCCCATTTGCCAGCACTTGGCCCATATCCCGCTAAACCCTTCCTATTCATATACCCATCCAGATGCCTTTTAAATGTTGTAATTGTACCAGCCTCCATCACTTCCTCTGGCAGCTCATTCCAGACACACACATTCGTCTGTGAGAAAAAGTTGCCCCTTAGGTCCCTTTTAAATCTTTCCCCTCTTACCTAAACCTATGACCTCTAGTTCTGGACTCCCCCACCCCAGTGAAAAGACTGTGTCTATTTACCATATCTATGCCCCTCATGATTTTATAAACCTCTATAAGGTCACCCCACAACCTCTGATTGTCCAGGGAAAACAGCCCCAGCCTGTTCAGCCTCTCCCTACAGCTCAACCCTCCAACGCTGGCAAAATCCTTGTAAATCTTTTCTGAGCCCTTCTAAATTTCATAACATCCTTCCTATAGGAGGGAAAGCAGAATTGCACACAATACTGCATTCCAAAAGTGGCCTAACCAATGTCCTGTACAACCCTGATTGATGGCTTCTATGTAATCTCTTGAAGGAAAATAATGCATAAGTGCTTTCTAAATCTCTCTAGTAAATACTGATTTGAGCATTGAAAGTAAGTCTTATTTTGTTAAGGTTTTGTGACTTGCTCTTGTTGAGATATTCACAAGAATGCCAACATAAAGGGGAACAACATGTTTTATATTTATGAAGTGGAGGTGCTGGTGTTGGACTGGGATAAAAAAAGTTACAAATCACACAAGACCAGATTACAGTCCAACAGATTTATTTGGAAGTACTGTACAAGCTTTCAGAACACTGCTCCTTCATCAGGTATCTAGTGGGGCAGGATCATAGGACACAGGATTTATAGTAAAAGATCAAAGTGTCATACATATGATGCGATGCATTGAACAAACCTAGATTGCTGTTAAGTCTTTAATCACTTAGAATGGGTTGCAGGTTTGGATTCATTAATATGTAAATCCCAAAACATCTTTCAAGTCATATTTCCAAGATAACTCTTGTACACGATCACACTCACACATACCCTGTCTCATATAGATGTTCTCTCTCAGACACACACACTGACGCGCACACCCTCTCACAGACATATCCTCCTTCACACTTGTGCACATACTCTATCAAGCATGCACACACACTCTCTCCCATATACACACACACACATATAAGTCTATGGGGCGAATTTACATTTGTAGCTTTTTTATTTGCAGATACATTCTATTTTGTTCAACAAGCACACAATCTGTGGGAAGTCATTCCTTGTGCCATTTATCAATTCCTACTTTGGAAATAAAACCAGTCTGACTCAAGGTTGGGATAAAAACAGACTCTAACTTCACATCTTGAATGCATTGTCTGAGCTGAGACGTCACCTGTTTTTATACTGATAAAGCCTTAAGTTACTTCGGGACTGTGACTTGAAAGAAGTTCTGGGATTTACAAATTAATGAATTGAAACATGCAACACCATTCTAAGTGATTAAAGACTTAACAGCAACCTAGGTTTGTTCAATACATTGCATCAGTTGTATGACACTTTGATCTTTTATAATCAATTCTGGGTCCTATGATTCTGCCCCACTAGCTACCTGATGAAGGAGCAGCGCTCTGAAAGCTTGTTCTTCCAAACAAACCTGTTGGATGATAACCTGATGTTGTGTGATTTTTAACTCTATTTATGACTGCAGAAATTCACCAAACATCCTCAGACATCACCTTCCAAACCCACGACCACTTCCATCTAAAAGGACAAGGGCAGCAGATATATGAGAAGACCACCACCTTCAAGTTCCCCTCCAACTACTCACCATCCTGACTTGGAAATATATTGCTGTACCTTCATTCTTACTGGGTCAACATCATGGAACTTCTCCCCGAATGGCACTGTGAGTCAATCCACAGCAGGGGAACTGCAGCGGTTCAAAAATGCCGGATACCACCACTTTCTCAAGAGCCATTAGGGACAGGCAATAAATGCTGGCCCAGCCAGTGATGCCCACATACCACAAATGAATAAATAAGTTTTAAAAATTACTATTCACATCAGGCAAGGTACTGACTGCACAACCAATGTGAGCTTGCAAAACTCAAAATACAAAAGTGATCAACAGTAGATAAAATGCTGCAAATGGACAACACTTGCTAAATAATCTGTAGTATGCTAGCTATTACACTGACAGCAATTTAAGGTGATTGATTAGACTTGCAGTCTGGCACTCTTTACACATATCGGAAAGTACCTAAATCAATGCATTGCACCCTCTTCTTTGCAGACAGAAAAGACATGAACATACGTAGCATTTATTTCAATGTAATAAAATAGACAACAATCATTCTCTGGTTCATTTTTCAGGGCAGGTTCTTGAGCAATCAGAGTTAACCTTCCTGGTTTAAATTTAAACAAGCTTGGCAGTTAATAGACAGTTAACATCTACTTGGTGGATTCCCATGAAAATGTTGTGTCAATCAGAGTTGATTGGCCAAACAATCAGCATTATATCTTACGTAGTAAAAACATAATGTTTCCCATTACATTGCCATTGTGAATGTCCTGAGTAGCTTTAATAAAAAAAGTGATTATTTCAGCAATTCTCAAGTTATGTACTACTAAATGATTGAATAATAATTTGTTCTCATACTTAACCTGTATCTGTTGTCCACCATAAAATAAAAACTGTCACCCACACCCAATGCAGGAAGTATTGTGTTACATCTCAATTTCTGTCCATGCTTATTCCATCCACAAATGCAATGGCTCAGTAGTTAGTACTGCTGCCTCACAGTGCCTGAGACCTTGGTTCAATATCAGCCTCGGGCAACTGGTTGTGTGAAGTTTGCATGTTCTGCCTGTGTGGGTTTCTGCTGGGTGCTCCAGTTTCTCCCACAGTCCAAAGATGTACAGGCTAAATAGGTTGGCTATAGTAACTGTTGGGTTATGGGGATGGGGAAGTGGGCTGAGCCTGGGTGGGATGCTCTTTGGAGGATCGGTGCAGACTTGATTTGCCAAATGGCCTCTTTCCATACTGTAGGGATTCTATGAAGTAGCTAGATTTCAGTTTGATAAAGGTATCATAGGATATGGAGAAAAGGTAGGCAAATGAAGTTGAGGTGCAGATCATTTGATCATAATGGTGAAGACTTTCACTTCATTTGAAATAGTGAATAAGAGAAAAACATGCATTAATAAAACTGTTTTTATAATATCCACACTTACAGCAAGAAAGATTGCTTTTAAATGCATTCAATATTGTAATACAGAAATATAGCAACCAGTTGGTATATGGAATGGTGTCAAAAATAGCACTGAGTCAATGACTCATGATAATGACCTTGTACTCTTAATCTAAGTAAGTAAATTTAAGTATAAACTTTATTAGGTTGTACATTTTCAATAGGTTCTCCTGTAGGATTGCCAACTTTGCTGCATTGCATTCCTCATGATTTCAACAGATTTTGCCTCCAACAACATCACCCTCATTTTCCTCACCAATGGTTGCACGTTTCTGCATTTTTTAAAGTTCTTTCATTTTGATTAACAATGGAAAGACCAATATTTGTTGCCCATTCCCAATTGTGCTTAAACTGAGTGCCTTGCTGGGCAATTAGGAGTCAATCACTTTTCTATTTATCTGGAACCACATTTAAGCCTGATTGAGTAAACAGGATGGGTTTTTATAACAATTGCTGATAACTGTCATGTTCACCATTGCTTTTTTTTTTCTTTTGTTAACCCCCACACTACTGCCTAAGTGCGGTAGTGCTTATTATTTCCCCAGCACCCATGGTGTGTGTGTGCAGGTGTGAGACACAGTGAGAGACACAAAGTGCACGAATCTTTAATCAAATTCCACCACCAGGAAGATAGGAAAACACCCGGGTGGCCAGTGACAAACACTGCCCTTCACATCAAAGGGCAGTGCTGTGTGATCAAAACAGTGAAGGGGAGGGTAGGGACTAAATCAAAATAGAATTAGAGGGAGAAATGATGCACTCCACTCCCTGCAGTGCCCACCTCTCCCTGAACAACTCCAGGGTGTTGGTCGACGCCGCGTGCTCCTTCTCCAAGGACACCCGGGCTCTAACGTAACCGCGGAAGAGGGGCAGGCAGTCGGCCCTAACGACCCCCTCCACGGCCCGCTGCCTCGACCTGTTGATGGCCAGTTTGGCCAGGCCCAGGAGCAGACTCACGAGGAGGTCACCATTGCTTTTTTATTCCAGATTTATCAATTGAATTCAATTTCCACCAGTACATGCAAGGGTATTATCTAATCATTTGATCATTGATCCAATGACATTTCTAACACACACCTGTCCACCCTTAACAGCAAAGTGCCAATCGAAAAATGAAAAGCTCTTTATTTGATTGGATGATCATCAACTGCCAAAACGCCCTTATTCCTATCTCCAATATTTTTCTAACTAATTCAGTCACATGCCTGTTTTTGAGGGCTGTAAGCAATTATCTGGCAGTTTCTTTAAGATTTGCAGCAAAGTAGAAATTGAAGAGTTTGGGAGCCATGATGCATCTTTGCTTTATGTTGCTGGTTACCACAAAGGCCTTGGATAGCTTATTGCAGGCACAAACACATCCAACTATTCCATCATATAACAGAATGAGTTACCATGTAGCCAATGGTGATAGTTTCTCCTCACCTTCTCTGTGCAGACCCTAAATTTCTTCATCTCCAGGGAGCAAAGCTCCAGCTTCTGTTATTCATTCTCACAGCTGAAGATATTCATCCCTTTAACCATTTTTGGAAGTCTTTTCTGCAAATCATCAAATGCCTTCACATCGTTCATGAAAGGTGGTGTTCAGAATTGGACATAACTCGATAGATGAGACCACTCAAAGCAGTGAATGCAGAATTTTGACAAATTTCATTTGGCAGCCTAGCTTGGAGTGCAGGTGCTATATGCCAGGGTAACTCATACTGTCAAAGCTTTGGTTAGGTCTATGATTAGTATATGTAGATCCGAATGTTGCTCTCTGCATTTCTTGCTGCATCATAACAGCTGTTCTGTGATCGGTCCTGAAACCACAATGTGATTCTGGGAAGTAGTCATCGCCAAGGCAGTCTTGTAGATGGTGTAATAAGAGTCTGGAGGGGATGTTTTCTGTGATTGAGAGAAAATCTATTTCTTGGGTACGAGACACATACATTTTTGAATCCTTCACACTTCCTGCTATTGATTCTGTTGGTACCTTTGACATCTTGAACCAATTCCAATCCTAGGAACTGTTGAAGGTGGCTGTACATTTGTAGATAAGCTTTGTACTTTTACATTTCCAAGCCTGTGTTGGAATGCTCATTGGGCCAATAGCTTGATTGTTCTGATTCCCTTTATTAATGGGAAGAGGGAGAAACAGGCCCTCTTTCTCGGTTAGTTGCTCAATTTGGTGCAGAGCCTCTGCTGAGATTAGTCTACAAAGGACCATTCCATTGCAGTTACCCTTCACTGGTTAGCTCATATCCACTGGGGAACAGTATAGGAGGAAAGGTTGCAACCAACAAACTAATAACAAAAGTTTTTTTTAATAAAATGCAAATAAAATGCATTTTGTTTTAATTCACAATGATTTTATTCCCTTAGCCTTCTCCAGGAAATGAATTCACAATTCTGGGAGTCTGTAGGCTAATACTGAAGGGTTGGTAACCATGCTTGTTACATCAGCAATTGGGAGAGAGGTAGTGACTATTCACACTTCATAAAAGCCTTGAATTTGCAGGCATAAATCTTGAGTAGAGTTCTCACCAATAATTCACTCATGCCCCATGCTCAAAGTTTTATGGAAAATAGATTGTTTATGGAGCACGAATAGACCATGACTTTGAATACTTTGACATTTTCCAGCTGAACACATCAATGAAACACAGCGGTTAATGGAGCAATCAGAACAATGGAAAAAAATACTCTTTATGGAGTGTCCTGTTGAATTATCATGTTAGTCTGATTCCCTCATGACACATTTACTGGAATTTGGAGGTCCCACAGTTTGAAAATATCTATTAAAATTGCTGTTATGTTAGATTGGAATGTAACAAAATGTTTACAGCAACCGCCAGGAAATGAGATTTTCCCAACTGCCTCAGCTTTATTGGTTTTCCACTGGGCTGGTTTAATACACAGAGCTGAGATGTTAGCGCCACACTCATATTCAAACTATAGTGTGAATTGTACCCTCCCTGAAAAGGGGAATAAGTGAAACATCAGATCAAAAGATTTCATACTGAAGCCAAAACAAATTTTAAAAATGCAAAGTGGTACAATTGCATAACAACACAGAATATCCCAAAATACTCCACACCAATGATCTATCTTAGCAATGTAGTCAGTGTTATAGGGAAATGTAATGAGCAGTTGACAGACAAAAATATCCTACAAAACAGCAATCAGATAATAATGAGGTAACCTGTTCTGGTGATGTGAATCCTGACTAGGACAATGAGGAGAACTCTTCAACTCATCTTCAAGTCGTGGCATGCTATCTTTTACATCTACTTGAGAACTAGGGCAGATGCAGGACCCCTGACATCCTGGGGTATTGCTGGGAGGCGTGTTCTAGCTTCATTAAGTGAGTGGCTTCAGGGATGGCAATGTTTAAAGTACTGATGTTAACAATGTGCTGGCTTCAACACATCAATTTCTGCACTTGACTGCAGTTCTTTCTTTTTTTATTCTTCCTTTTTTTTTCTTTTTTCCCCAGCTCCCATGGTGTGTGTGTGTGCAGGTGCAACTCCTGGTTATTTTTTTCACCCGAGTACTGCAGTTCTTTCCCCTGAATGTGTCCTCCATATGGTGTATATTGGCAATTTCAAAAAGCTAATTAAGTGTTATTTTAATTGGGGATTTGATATTTAACTATTACAATTTAACAGGTTTCATGGGCTTCCTAGTTCTTGTCAGTGAAAGCAAAGCAGGAGCTCAATGGCAATTAAAGAAGATAAAGAATAAAAGGGAAACATTTGCATAAACATTGACATCTGAGAACTGCTTCCCTGACTAAATATAGGATACTGGTCGCTGAATTTGTTCTGAGGGTTTACTGTCACTACTTTACAGGGTTCTTTTTCTTAATCACTTTGCAGGTGATTGCCACTCTGTTGGAGGCCACATTCATCAGATGGAAGGCTTGTGCATTTAATCCCCACTTTATATGATGTGTTTGATCAGCTTTGAGTTTAGATTGTACCCCAGAAGAGGAGCATTATCAACAGCACCAAGTAGCTGCAAGAAGAACACTAGCCTCTGAAGAACTAACAGCAGAGATACTACCAGCAACTCCAGAAGGAGGAACACCCTCCTTCACCACAGAAATGTGTTGGGGTAAAAAGGGTGCAATTTGCTGAAGTCAATATCCACAGCATAGGGAGTGCAGACAGAGGATCACCTTCATGGAAATGTACAGTCATCCCCCTGTACCCACGGGGATACATTCCAAAACCTACCACAGAAGCCCAAAACCACGGATAGGAGCACACCCATTCATTTCAACGGGAAATTTATCCTCCAAGCAGCTCCCGGTTCCTGGTTCCGGAAGGTTCCCTCTAATATGTTCTGGCCGTGGTAAACCACGGATAACTGAAACCACGGAAAACGATTCAGCGGATACAGGGCGCGCCCTGTTCAAACAACAGTGATTGATTGGTTTCTCACATTGGGTCATGGCAGCTATTTGCAAATTAGTATTTGCATGAACATAATAAACCAATCATTCCTGGATCACCCTGGCGTGTTCATCAATTCTATCAACGTGCAGCACCAAAACATATTATGCAGGGCTGTATAATATAACAATGCAGGTGCTAAGATACTTTCATCCTGTGCAAGTCCAGCCTGTCTCATCTCTACACACTTCGAAGCAGACTAATGGGTGGCTGCTTGGAGACAAGGCATATTCACTTAAAACATGAGTGTTGGCACATGTGGGGAGCCCAAGCAAGAGGCCCAGGACTGCTCTGGGGAAGCCATATGACAACCAGATGTGTCATTGAGCATTCATTAGCAATCTGAAGATACACTTCTGGCGATTCTTATATATTACTAAGCTGGAGTGAGTTCAGAAGGGATTTACTAGGATGCTGCCAGGAATGAAGGATTTGAGTTCTAAGGAGAGGCTGGATAGGCTGTGACTGTTTTCACTAGAGCATAAGAGATTGAGAGGTGACCTTGTAGAGGTTTATAAAATCCTGAGGGATAGAGATATGGTGAATGGCAGGTGTCTTTTCCCTAGGGTGGGGGATATTTTGAAGGTGAGAGGAGAAAGGTTTTAAAAAGACATGGGGGGTAAATTTTTTACACAGAGTAGTTTGTGTGTGTAAGAAGTGGTGAATGCAGATACAGTTACAATGTTTAAAAGACATTTGGGATGTACATGAACAGGAAATGTTTGGAGGGATATGAGCCAAGTGCAGGCAGCATGATTAATCAGAGATTATGCTTGGCATGGACTAGTTGGACCGAAGGGTCTGTTTCTGTGCTATATGACTATGACTCAACAGATCTGAAGAATCCTTCAAAATTTACTAGCCAGAGTTTCCAGTAATGCTTTTCAAACTATTTCCCACAGTGATTCTATTTTAAATTTTGCAAATCGTCACAACTCCATGGTCAGTGGTGGGGGACGGGGTAGGAGTAGAGAAGATAACCTATTAGATCAGGGGGAAGTGGGGGTAAGTCATTGCTGCCTCACCAGCTCAGGACGCAAGAAAACAAAATCAGCTTGCCAACCCTTTTGGTATCCTGACCCCCAGCTTGGGAAACCCTGGCTTATAAAGTGGTTGTGGTATACTGCACTCTGTGGATCATTGAGGTTTGGACTTCAGGAGGACCAAAGTGCAAAGCACACAACAAACACTGTGGTGGCGATGGTGGGATGTTAGTTCAAGCACACTTTGCTGTCCTGGTGCCCTCCTCATGCCAAGGTATAGTAATGTAATGCCACTGTATCCATCAGAGAACTACATTCCCAACAGTAGGCAGTTTTGCAATCAACCAAACATCCTTTTTGCTGGGCATCTGTTTTTGCATAGTGTTATATGACTCTATGACTGTATTATTTCTCAAGTTAAAAAGCCATTTGTTTAACAAAAACAGTTTGATTACAACAGTTATTTTCTTGTTAGCGAAAAAAGCCTGGCGTGCATATATTTTTACCGTGAACTAAACAATTGGGCAAAAGTATTCAGTTTGGTGATGTAATCAAATGTTCTTATTTATGTCACTCAGAAAATAGTGGGGCTTAAGTTCCAGTGCATGACCCCAATACATCTTGACAAACATAACATTTGCTAATCTAATATTGTGTAAGACAATTCTTTCCTCTTCATTGTATTTCTATGTAGTTTAACCTTGCGACTTCAGCAGAGGTACAGGCAGGCTGCTGAATTCCCTATTCTGACTGCTGAGATGCTCTTGATTGATGTACTATGGGTTTTAGGAGTCTGTGAGGACTCTGTCTACAGACTGCTCTACTTGTCTGGGGTATACATTGCCATCAGACATGAGGCAGAGCTTGAGGTATTGGTAAGGGGTTGCATAACTGAGCAGCAGATGCATTTTGAGTGAATACTGCATTTCCATTGCTCCTTTCACCATTATTTGTCTCATGTACCAGCAGCGTTCCCCAACTATCAGTGAGCTGCAGAACACATTACAGCAATAAGGGGGGGGCAATGAATGACTGAGTGAGGGTTTGATTAATCTGAGGTAACATTGCAATGTTTGTGTTATTAGTGAGGATCTGCATGTAGTTGTTTTATTTATGTACGTCGGTGGTCACCCTTTTCCGTGGATTAAGACATTGTCATGAAGGCAAATGACTGCAACATCATATCACTCAAATTTTAGACCAATTTTATTTTTCTATCTTCAAGCAGCACAGTGCAACTCTAAAAATTTTCAGCATATTCTTTGCTATATAGAGAATCCCTACAGTGTGAAAGCTGGCCATTTGACCCATTGCATCCATACGAACCCTTCAAAGGGCATCCCAATCAGGCCCACCCCACTACCCAATCCCTATTACTGCACTTTCTATGGCTAATCCACCTAGCCTGCACATTCCAGGATATTATAGGCAATTTAGTGTGGCCAATTCACCTAACCTGCACATCTTTGGATTGTAAAGGAAACCCACACAGACACGGGGAGAATGTGCAAACTCTGCATTGACAGTTGCCTGAGAGTGGGAGCAAACCCGGGTCCCTGGCGCTGTGAGGCAGCAGTGCTAACCACTGAGCCACTGTGCCATTTCTTCAGAAGTATCCCTTTGTTGACAGCCCTAAAAGTTCAACACTTTTAGCCAGCTGAGTAGAGCTTGCATATCCTGCACCCTCCACTGCCATCGCCAAAAAGCCAACTATTTAGCTTACCAGTCCCACAGAAGTGTGAGCATTTGAGCTGTTGCGTGGATCGGCTGAGTCCTCTAATGGAGTACTCTCATGCTGCATGGCTTCCCCTAAAGAATCTTCGCTTTCCTCCTGAACCACCTCACGGGGGATATTCCTTGAAGGACACAAATCAAAACTTGTCAAGGCAAAAATGTTTTAAGGGATTATTCTACATGCGTTCACAGTTCACGGGCTGCAATGTTGTACTACGGTCTTTTTCTCCAGCAATTCAGTAAGAAGTGAAATATGAATGAACATAATGTAATTGTTGACTGGATAGAAGGGCACCATTTACGAGGATGAACTTTGAAGGAAAGGCATGAGTTTGCATTAAAATGAAGGTGAGCGGGAGATCCAAGATGGTGGAGGTCTGAGTGGTCTGCTCTGCTGGACTCTGTGCCTTACCCCTGGGCAAGTTGGACCTTTAACCACCCCCCATCACCAACCACCCCCAGGAGAAAAAAGTACTAATTTAAACTTGCTGACCATTTGGAACTGCTGAAATCATGTGTGATAGCTTAAGGCCAGGGTGAAATCGAATAAAGGAAAGGGGCCTAAAGGAGCACAGCTGACAGGGCACTCCCCTACTGCATTGGGGGTGCCTGCAGTCAGCGTTCAAACTCCCGTGGTGGCCCCCTTTGGATCCAGCATTTACTCTCAGAGTTTGCCAAACTCCGAGAGGGGATTCAAGCAGCAAGTCAGCCACTATCTGCCACGCTGAAAAAGCATGAGCAAGAAATCCAACTACTGGACCAACGAATGGAGGCAGTGGAGGAGAGGACCACGGCATCAGAGACCATGGCAGAGGTCTCGGGAGGAAGGATCCGAACACTGGAAGACCTGGTTCGGGTCCTTCAGGAACAAATTGATGACCTGGAAAATAAAAATAGAAGAAAAACTTATGGATCGTGGGTCTTGAGGAAGGCGAGGACCTCGTCAGCTTCTTGTAGGGGTGACTCCCGAAGTTCCTGAGGCTGGAGTTGGAGTCGGGTTGGTAAGCATGGAGTGAGCCTGTTGGATTGCAATGTGCAGGTCCGGGCCAGACCCACGCCCTGCACGGTCCTAGTGCTGCTCCTGCATTATAAAGGAAAACAATTAATAGTTGAAACAAGAAGAAGACTGGGAAGGAATTCACAAGTTTTGTACAAAGGCTCAAGGATGATGTTTTTTCAGGACTTTTCAGGAGCTCTAATTAAAAGAAGGACACTTGATGAAGTCAAGAAAGAATTAAGGGACCTGAACATTCAATACTCCTTGAGATACCCAGCCGTGTTGCGTTTCACATATGGGGAGATGATATATAACTTTGACTCCGCAGAACTGGCGAAGGACTTTGTGAAGTCTTTGAATTGAAGGACCTGAGTAAGGGTGGGAAGGGAGGGGAATTTAGTGCGGACAATGGTATGGGTTTTTTTATTGCCCCTTTTTTTTTACTTCTCTCTCCCTTTTTTTGTGGTTATTGGTTTTATATGTACAGCATTGTTGTAAAATTGAAAAACAGGAATTACTTTATATATCGGTCAGTTGCGTATTATCTAGGGCTCTTTTTCAAACTGCTGTCCTTTTGAATTTTTTTATTGGGAATGGCTATATCTATATCTGTGGTTAAGATGAGTTGAGGCGGTGGGGTGGGGGGGGTGTGGAATGGGCATCCATTGTTAGCTTTCAGAATGTAAATAACAGGTTTTCCTCATTTGTGAATTGCCTGGGCCTAGGGCGCAGCCTCAGCAAGGGGGAGTTACGATGGTAGTAAGGATTGGGAGGGGTGTCCCCTATGGGCAAGGGGGAAGATCTCAAGTGAATTGGGGGTTATTTGGGTGTTCATTTCAGTTAAATGTAGTGTTTATTTTCTTAGTTGTAGTAGTTTTTATACACCGTGGGCGGCACGGTGGCACAGTGGTTAGCACTGCTGCCTCACAGCGCCAGAGATCCGGGTTCAATTCCCGCCTCAGGCGACTGACTGTGTGGAGTTTGCACGTTCTCCCCGTGTCTGCGTGGGTTTCCTCCGGGTGCTCCGGTTTCCTCCCACAGTCCAAAGATGTGCAGGGTCAGCTGAATTGGCCATACTAAATTGCCCATAGTGTTAGGTAAGGGGTAAATGTAGGGGTATGGGTGGGTTTCGCTTCGGCGGGTCGGTGTGGACTTGTTGGGCCGAAGGGCCTGTTTCCACACTGTAATCTAATCTCATCGAATAGTTTTTAGACTTCATAGTGTAAATGTCTTTGTCGCTCATCATGCCTCAGATAAGCTCCCTCCTCCTGGGAGCTGCCTTGGATGACCATGGCTAGTGATTTGTTCAGGTGGTGCACCTGGAATATAAAAGGGAGCCATTCTCCTATTAAAAGAAAGCGGGTGTTATCAAGCCTTAGGAAGGAAAGGTGGACATTGCCCTGCTGCAAAAGACACATCTAACTGATAAAGAGCATCTGAAAAGAGGGGTTTTGACAGGGTGGTTTTTTTCATCCTTCAGCTCTAAGAGTGGCTATACTGGTAAGAAGGAACCTCCCCTTCCAGATAATGGAGCAGATTAAGGTTGGAGATTAAGGATGAACATGGACGGTTTATCATTCTTAAAGCTGTAATACATGGAGAAGAGTATGGCATCTTGAATGTATATTGTCCCCAGGCGCACCCTCTTAAATTTCTATTTGATGCAGTGGCTAAATTAATGAATCTTGGGGTGCGCTGTATGATTACAGGAGGGGATTTTAATTGCCTAATAGATCCCAAGATTGACAGGGTTGCAAGAGTACGCCCGCGCAGTCTAAGCAGTTGGTGGACATGTATGAAGAGTTGGGACGAGTGGATGTGTGGAGGTACATTCACCTTAATGGAAGTGACTTTACGTTCTACTCAACCTACACAAGTGCCATGTATGAATTGACATGTTTTTTTATGCCAGCTGATGGTTTGGACAGAACATTGGCGTGCAAAATTGGGAATGTATCTGTTTCGGATCTTGCGCCAGTGTATCTAAATGTTAAAATCACAGGTAGTGGAATGGATGCACGTCATGGATCCATTTTTGTGAGGAGATAGCACATTTGTTGAGTATATTAGAAGAGAGTTCAGGACCTTTAGGGATATCAACTCAGGTATGGCTAGTAATCCGGCAATACTTTGGCAGACGGCTAAGGCATATTTACGAGGCCTGATCATCTCGTAATTGACGACTAGAAGGAGGCAGAGGGAGGAGCAGCAATGGATGCTGGAAGGCCGGCTGAAAGTAGCTGTGAAAACATATTATAATAGGCCATCATTGGTTAAGCTGCAGTGGGTCACAGCTCTCCAGGCTGCTCTCGACTCATTGTACACACAAGTGGCTAAAGAAAGAGGTCTCTTTTGTCAAACAATGACTGTTTGAATTTGGAGATAAGGCTAGTAGATATCTGGCATACTTGACTAGGAGGAAAAAAGCTTCCCAATCTATTACATCTGTTAGGGAGAAGGCTGGTATGATTACCTGTGAGTTGGAGAAGATCAATGTTAGGTTTAGGGAATACTTTGCAGAGCTATATCAGTCGGAGGGGGGCAAGTACGGTACAATGGGAATGCAGTCCTTTTTTGAAAGTTTGCACCCCCCCCCCAGTATAAACACGGAACAGGCTTCCCTTTTGAATGCGCCTATAACGGTACAGGAAGTGCAGGAAGCAATAAGATATCTCCAGGCTGGCAAAGCACTGGGGCCAGATGGATTCCCAACTGAATTCTATAAGGAATTTATAAGCATGTTAGTGGATCCACTTCTGGCGATGTTTAACTATTCATATGCACATCTGCCACCTTCTCTTAGGGAGGCTAATATCGCTCCCATTTCAAAGAAGGGGAAAGACCCTGAAGAATGTGCTTGATATAGACCAATTTCACTGTTGAATGTAGATTTCAAAATTCTATCCAAGATGCTGGCTCTGAGGTTGGAGAAGGTCCTGCCCCATATTATAAAAGAAGACCAGACGGTTTTGTAAGGGCCGTAGCTCCTCCAGCAACATCAGGAGGGTACGGAGCATAGTGCAGGTATGCCAGTAAAGATTGATCCTGGGTTTGGTGGACTCCCTCAATGCAGAAAAGGTGTTTGATCGGATAGAATGGCCGTATCTGTTTGGGGCCTGAGAGCGCTTTGGCTTGGGGGGATCCTTTGCCGGATGGGTTGCAGTATTGTATGATGACACTAAGGCGGCAGTCATTACAAATGGTACTAAGTCAGATAACTTTAACACTGGGAGAGGTAGTTGACAGGGGTGTCCTCTCTCACCGCTGTTATTTATCTTGGCAATTGAGCCGTTAGCTGAAGCTATCAGGACGGATCCTGAAATAGTAGCACCAAGGGTGGGAATGGGGGAAGCATAAGATCACCCTCCATGCTGACGACGTCCTTTTGTTTTTGGCCAATCCAGAGAAGTCTGTTCCTCGACTGATTCAAACAATTAATTCATACGGTGGTTTCTCAGGTTACAGGATCAACTTTATAAAATCGGACGCCAAGCCGGGAGGGGGATTAGTGGAAGTGCCTAATCTGAAGGATGGAATATAGTTCCCATTTAGATGGTCGTCAAAAGGTTGTTTTGTATTTGGGAATTTTTATTATCCCTTCCTTCCACCAGCTGTATAAAGCTAACTATGTACAACTACTTGAGAGGATAAAACAGGATTTGCAGCGGTGGCAGGGGTTACCATTATCATGGTTGGGCCGAATAGCTCTGATTAAAATGAATGTTCTTCCCTGCCTGCTGTACCCCATGAGAATGGTCCCGTTGTTGTTACCTTGACAAGTGTTATGGAGGCTCAATGGTTGGCTGGGCTCCTTTATTTGGTGCCATAGGCGTCCTCCAATTAAATTCACTAAATTGCAACTTTCACAGGATGAGGGAGGGGTGGATCTTCCAGATTTGAAGAAATATCAAGTAAGTGTCCTGTTAACAAATGTTGGTGACTGGGTGCGGGGGAATTCGGAGTCGACTTGGCTTGACATTGAAGCCTTGCAGTTGAGATGTCCTTTAATTATTTTATTATTTATGGATAAGATGAAATCCGTGACTAAGCGGTGTATGAGCCCAATTATTTTAAATACAATGAGAGCCTGGAGGATAATGAGGCAAGAAGAGGGCAATTGGTCTAAGACTTCACCATTTATCCCATTTGGTGGGGCCCAAGGATTTAAACCTGGGGCAATGGACTCCGGCTTTCAGGCATGGGAGAATAAGGGAGATTTATTCGAGAGGGAGGTCCTGATGTTATTTAGTCAGTTAAGTCAGAAATATGGATTGTCTGATAGAGATCTTTTCTGATACTTTCAGACAAGGGACTATATACAAAGGAAGACCACGTTCTCGGTTCAGTGTTACAAATCAGATGTGGAGAAAAGAGCACTCCCGTACACGTGCGCTCTTTCAGTCAGTACTTTATATCACTTACAGAAAGGTCATGCCCTGGGGGACATGGAAGGACTCTGTGGGACATGGAATCGAGAGCTAGGAGAGGATATTTCATCGGAGGTATGGGAAGACATATGGGGAAATCTAAGGAAAATTTCAGTATGTTGCAGAGCGCAGGCCATGCAATTGAAGATCTTACACAGGGCTCATATGGCACCAGGGAGGCTAGTTAAGTTCAAGAGAGGAGCATCTCCACAGTGTCCCAAATGTAAAATTATTATAGGCAATCTCACACACTGTTACTGGTCATGTTGTCAGATCCAGACATACTGGAATAAGGAAGCTAAAGGACATCCTGAGGATTGAAGTTAACATGGATCTGGTATTTCTTCTTTTGGGGTTGCCAAATTTGCCCTGTCTGGGGGAACACAGAAAGAGATTGTGTAACATTCTTACCCATTGTGCAAGGAAGAACATTCTAGTGAATTGGATGTTAGAAAAACCACCAGGGTTTATGGGATGGCGTAGGCTGGTTATGAAGCATCTCCCCAAGACTACAAACAGAGGTGCAGAACAGTTTTACAAGTCATGGCAACCCTTTTTAAATTATATTGATGCAGACTTATCAGCAATATTAATTAGGGCCGAGGTATAGCCATAGGAATCAGTATGGGTGCTTGTGCGGTCCTGGGAGGTGGAGGCTGGGGGAAAAGGAATATGGATACTGTAAATAGTGCCCCCAGGGATGGGAGCCTCAGTAGAGGTGTGATGAATGAGATAAAATAATGTGGTGAAATAATATTCAATTTAAGTTATTTCAGTTTAATTTTAGTGTTTATTTAATATGTCTGTAGTTTAGTTTAAGTTAAATAGATATATTTGTTCTTTGTTGTGGTTCTGTTCGCCGAGCTGGAAGTTTTTGTTGCAAACGTTTCGTCCCCTGGCTAGGCGACATCATCAGTGCTGGGTACCCAATATACCAACCACGACAGCGGACAGCTGAAACTGACAACCAGAAGCGGCAGGGACAGACCACTATAAACACCGGAGGAAACAACAAAGAAGCGCTTCGCAGGAGGCTCCCAAGCACTGATGATGCCGCCTAGCCAGGGGACGAAACGTTTGCAACAAAAACTTCCAGCTCGGCGAACAGAACCACAACAACGAGCACCCGAGCTACAAATCTTTGCACAAACTTTGAATATATTTGTTCTGGTAAAATAGTAGGTCATTCATTAATAATGGTACTGCGTTATGGTTTTGTTGAAGTGCCTCTATTTTTCTGTTTTGATGGTGTTAATTTTTTTTGTATATACATGTTTTGTAAAAGATTTTAAAAGGTTTTCAATAAAAATATTTTAATAAAAAGATGAAGGTGAGCATCAGTGCTGGATAGTCAGTTGGGAATGAGTGTATTTCCAACTTAAGTTGGGGTGACGAGAGAAATATGTAAGAAGACAGAGTGATGGCTTGATGTGATGCGATATAATGCATACAATGGGATATCACTGGAGGCATCATTTTACGTGGCATCGGCATTCAAATCCTACCACGGCAGGTGGTGAAATTTGAATTCAATAAAAGTCTGGAATTAAAACCTCACCTAATGATAATCACGTAAACATGGTTGATTGTTGTAAGAACCCACCTGGTTCATTAAGGAAATCTGCTATCCTTACCTGTCTGGCCTAATCATGACTTCAGACCCACAATAATGTGGTTGCCACTTAACTGCCAATTGGCAATTAGGAAAGGGCAATAAATGCTTGCCAAGCCAGTGATGCTCATATCCCACTCAGGAATAAAACAACTCACCAATGTCCTGATCAGGTCATTAAACAGTTTTTTACACCAAACCCAGGCCCATAGCCCTCTGCTCATCCCCAGCCACACCGATTTACTTTCAGTGATAGCCTTTTCTCTCCTGTCGATAGGAAATATTATCACCTTATGGATCTTTATATCCACAGTATTAGATCCAGGAAGACATCAGGAAAATAAGGCACTGGTATGTTTGGACTCCATTTTCACATTCACAGTGTTTCTCCACCTCTGCAGTTTCTCAATTGTCATCCTTGCATTGCCTCTTTAAACACTGAAGTGGCAATACACTTCAGTAGGTCATCATCCTGTCTATTCAAGCTATATGGTCACAGTGGAAGTTACATTAAAAAAATAAAAATAAAATGGTTGGGTTTAAAAAGTCATTGACACACACCTCTGTTAAAATTGTGTTCCAACAAGCTGGTATGGAAGCTGGTATATAAATTACGGTGGTGCTGTTATGTGGGGCAGGGGAGAGGGCAGAATTAAGAGAAACAGGGTTATGCATTGGTTTGACTACGATATGAGACCTGAGGGTTCTTGTGACACAGTGGTAGTGTTTGTACCTCTGAAACAGGAGACCCAAGTTCAAGGTCCACCTGCTCTTGAGGTATGTAATAACGGATGAGTAGGTTGATTGGAAAATTTCGACAAGATCTGAAAGCTCAAAATAAATTTCCATAGCTTCACATGGGCAGTCCCTGCCTTACAAATTCAACCAAGATAATGCAACGGCTAGATACCATGTAGAGGCGTGCAATACAAAATCTTGTATTTAATCAACCTTTCAAGAAATACATTGCTTCCATCTATTGATAAGTTTACCTCGACTAAAAGTCATCTTTTCACAGCTTTGTTCAAAATGCTTTATCAATCCGATTTTCTTTTATCTCCCCATTGACACCTCCTTAAATGTTTTTTTCCTGCACCTGGAATATTATGAGATCTGTCAAGGGAACATGTTTAATGGGCCAAATGGCCTTTGCTGGTCTCCTTGGAGGAAAACACCTTGATGTTCATCATAAATTAGGTGGATGCAGATTTTCGGCAGTGTGATTGCTGTAATTTATTACATCTAAAACACAGGTTTTCCAAATAAACCACAGGGAGCCTTTTAGAAGGCTTTTGAATACACTCTGGGTGGGCCCACCAAATTAAAAATAAATGTATTTTATGTGTTTAATTTAAATCTACATATCCTGTTATTGGCCCACTGTGTAAAAACAATAGGAACATGAGAAGACTTCTGAAAACTAATTAAAATCTGCAGCACAGAGAAACAGTCACTGACCCCACCTATGTCTGTCTGATTCTTCACTGGAGATTTCCAAAATTGCTCTCTGCTTCAGATATTTACCCAATTTTTAAAAAAACTGCAAGTGCCCCATTCATTTCATGGTTGCCAGGTATTGCATGTTCCAACACTCATTGCATCTGGCGTGTTCTCCACACTTTCTCTTGTTGTGACAATTTTAAAATAGAGACATGGTGTCACTCATTTCCCAACCAGAGTAAATGCTGTTGCGTTTGAGATTGGGATCTTGGGACAAATTGCTATCTTACAGCTTGTAGCAAAAAAAACTCTTAAATTCCAATACAATAAACTAAAAGAGAAATAAATTAGAGAAATAAATGTGATGGCTTTAGGTATTAGCCTTTGTTGTGCCTTCAACTTATGGGTACAAGCCCCACCCCAGCAAGTAATCCTTCAACAAGTCTAGATTTTATCCTACTCACAGAGTGCTTTGGGGAACATCTCCGGGACAACCGCACCAATCAATCCCACCACCCCATGGCCGAAGATTTCAACTCCCCCTCCCACTCTGCCAAGGACATGCAGGTCCTGGGCCTCTTCCACCGTCACTCCCTCACTGCCTGGAGAAAGAATACCTCATCTTCCACTTCCCAGGGCATCAATGTGGACTTCACCAGTTTCCTTATTCCCCCTCCCCCCACCTTACCCCAGTTCCAACCTTCCAGCTCAGCGCCATCCTCATGACCTGTCCTACCTGCCAATCTTCCTTCCCACCTGTCTACTCCACCCTCTTCTCCGACCTATCACCTTCATCCCCCTATTGTGCTCTTAGCTACCTTCTCCCCAGCCCCACCACCCACCCATTTATCTCTCCACCCTGGAGCCGCCCTGCCTCATTCCTTTTGCCCGAAATGTTGACTTTCCTGCTTCTTGGATGCTGCCTGACCTGCTGTGCTTTTCCAGCACCACTCTAATCTTGACCCAGATTTGGTCAGTACTAAGGGGATGCAGCATTGTTGGAAGTGCTGTCTTTCAGATTTGACATCAACCTCTGAAATGGCTATTGAAGATCTTATGCACTAGTTGAAGAAGAGTAGGGGACTTGCCCCAAAGCCTGTACCTGTATTTAACCCATAATTAAAATGGATCTTAAAATTGCATTTGCTGATTGCCTTATTTTTGTCTGTGGAATCTTGAGCACAATTGGAAATTGTAAAGATTTACTAGATCCTTGATGGCAGCAATGGAAATGGGTTGGTAGGGGCTAGTAAGATAACAGTGAGCTAAACCAAGATGGTGCCCTAATAGATTTCCATTAAAACGTTGTCATGGTCTGAGAGGTAGATCAGCTTTCCATTCCAAGGAGGTTAGCAGCCTACTTGTGTATCCAAAGACTCTATTTAAGGGCCATTTTATGGAACAAATGGAACTTGATCAATACTGGGGTGACATTGTAACCTAAGAGAAGGTCATCAGCTTAATGGAAGCAGCCTTCCAGGGACCAGTATTGCTTTGGCTTGAAGTGGGATCTGCAAGCAGAAGGATAGCCTTCGTGACGCTGCCACGTCCCTTTCCCCTAGAAAGTCTTTTCCTCTTTGACCATCAGCCCCCAAATGTTTTATTGTTAATTCACTCCCTCAGAGGGGCAGCCTAGCTGCCTCAGCAGACCACATCTCCCTGTGATACAGTTGATGATTCAGAAAACCAGCAGTTCTGTGTAGCAATAGCATCAGCAGCTCATTTGTCATCTTTAATTGGATGGTGGTACTGTATGTGGTTTTCTTATAGTAAAATTGCAAGAGCCACCTTCTGAACCAACTTTCCTACCTGCCAAAGCTAGAGTTTTGAAGCTAGTGACACAAGTTACCTCTGCATTTCTTCACATTATTTTAATGACACCCTCAAAGCTCTTGATGTGATGTGTTTTGGGATGACCAGCAATTCTGAAAGGCACTACATAAATGCAAATTCTGTCCTTTTATTCCAGGTTTCCAATGCTCATTTTCAAGAACAACAGAGGAAATCTAATTTCTCAGTATCTGCCTTTCCAGTCACTATCCATCTTCAGACATCTCAGGCATGGCCAACCCATAATCATGAGGCCCATTTAACCTCAATCACTTAGGTGCTTAGAACAAATACAAAACCTCAATAAAGTACTACCAAGTCAAAGTTTTACAGCATGGAAACAGACCCTTTGGTCCAACTCATCCATGCCAACCAGATATCCTAAATTAATCTAGTCGCATTTGCCAGCATTTGGCCCACATCCCTCTAAACTCTTCCTAGTACATACCCACCCAAATGCCTTTTAAATGTTGTTTCAGTACCGGCCTCCACCACTTCCTCTAGCAGCTCATTCTATACATGCACGACCCTCTGCATGAGAAAGTTGCCCCTCAGGTCCCTTTTAAATCTTGCCCCTCTCGCCTTAAACCTAGGCCCTCGAGTTTTGGACTCCTCTATCCTGAAGAAAAGACTTTGGAAATTCATCCTATCCAAGCCCTTCATGATCTTAGAAATCTCTAAGGTCACCCCTCAACCTCAGATGCTCCAGGCAAAATAACCTTAGCCTATTCAGCCTCTCCCCCACAGCTCAAACCCTACAACCCCAGCAACATCCTTTTCTGCACCCTTTCAAGTTTCAGAACATATTTCCAGAGCAGGGAGACCAGAATTGAATGCACTATTCCAAAAGTGGCCTAACTAATGTCCAATACAGCCACAACATGCAATGCACGACTGATAAATAAAAGTGTTCCAAATGCTTTCTTCGCTAGCTTCTTGCTTCACTTTCATGATTTGATGCATTTATTTAAGCTGCTAAAATTCACACACATCCATTACACAATAATTAATTAATATTACTTGGAAAATTACAACCAAACGAAACAAGGAAACAGAAAGAGCTGTCTACTGAATGTGAGTTTCTTTCATTGTCCTCATGTCTGTAAAGTTATTAAATAGAGTTGTAACTGGGGAAAGTATAATTTTGCAAACAGATGATCATGAATACACTACAACTTTTAGAATAGGAAGAAATGTACAAATTATTAATTTAAGATGGGCACAAAGTCATTAAGAAGGCAAAGCAATTATATTTCTGATATGAAGACTAATGGTAAATAGGACAATTAATTGAAGATTGTGAACCTACTCCTCAACATTCTGTTTCCCCAAAACTTTCCAACAATCATTCCTCTTTGCCAGTCAATCTCTCGCTCTCATGTCCAAAACTCCAATACCACCCAACACTCTAATCAGCTCCTGAGACTTCATGGTCTCTTTCCTAAAGTTTCTGCAGCTGTGCCTCCCTCTCTCTATTTCTTCATCACTCCCTTTCTAATTTGCTTGTTTGGCTTGTTTTCCTTTTTATCCATCCATGTCTGAGATTTTAAATTCTTTTGATTCATCTTCCATTTTACCAGAGACTTCTGCAAAGCTAAGTTTTGACTTTTTATATTTGTAAATGTTATTTAGTTTAGAACGGAAATTCAAATGTGAGACTAGAATTCAAATTTGACATTAGATGTGTTTTTTAAATGTGTTTTTTACTATTTGGGGTATGATAGTGGTTGTTAAAATAAGAATAATATGGAGGACTTAAAGCTAAAGCCTAATGGTAATTAGTGAATGTGAACTCAGTTTTACGACAAGTTTAGAACAAAGCTAGCATCAGTGGAAGTGACTATGAAGCTATGGAGTTGTAATAAATGTCTAACTTGTTCACTAACATCGTTTGGGGAAAGATACTTTGTTATGATCTCATCTGGCTTATGCAAATCCAGTCCCACAATAAAAAGGTTGACTCTTAATTGCGCTCGAAAGTGAATTAAGTAAGCTGCTCAGTCATATGAAACTGCTGTGGGAAATGGAGTATGACAACACCATCTTGAAAATTAATTTTTAAAAATCCATACAAGAATAGATCTCCTGAAAGTGACACTGTGCTATAAAGTAAGCAATCCACAAGTTTTCAACAAATAAAACCCAAGTTGCCCTGAAACCAGATCATGAAATCTTTGTGCATCTCCAGTATGAATATCATTTTAGTGTTGTTAAGTTTTGACAGCGTTGAGTTTATTTCACAGATATTTTCAACAAACAAAAATAAAACTGAATGGATTTTGTGTAGTTCACTTACTCTAAATTATCAAAGTAAAAAAATTGGAACTTGTAGAACTATATAGAACTTTTCATCTGGATGTTCAACAGCTTTTATATGCAACTAAAAGTTTCCGAAGTGTTGTAGGAAAAGCAGCGTCCAGTTTTAATCCAGGTAACTCCCGTAAACAGCATTTGGGACCATTAAAACTTATTAGATAATGTTTGTCTGATATGCATATTGAGGAATAAATACTGGTCAGGATCTCAGAAGATCTTTCCTTATAGTCTTCAAAATAGTACCATGGGATCATTCATATGCAATTCGGTGGGAATTTAAAACTTGAGTTAAAGATCACATCCAGAAGATAGCAACTCCAACAATGCAGTTGTTCCCAAATCCTGCAATGGAAGTATCTGCCTATATTTTGCCTCAAATGTTTGGAGCTGGACTTGAACCCATAAGTTTCAGACTTAGAGACAAGAGTACTCCCATGGACCAAATTGACAATATCACAGTTAAGGAAGAAAACAGAAATGTTTGCCAAGTTCATTAAGGGTTCTGGCAACACTTTAAAAACTTCAAATGAAAACAGATTGCGTACTGTTAAATAAATAATACATTTAATTAACTTCATGTACAATACTATATAAAAAAATTGCAGTGAAATCCAATAAGGTAGAACTATTATGAAAGGCATTTTTCTTTACAAAAATATCGCTACAATATGGTATGGCTACTTTTGATAACATATCTAGGAGAATACCGTCAACATAATATGGGGGAAATCCACACAAAACTGGAATGTAAGAAAAGTAATACAGTAACATATTCCTTTTGACACTGGCATCAACTCTGAGGAAGTATTGACAATAACTTTGATCCAGAGCTGTGACAGCAAAAGCACAGAAGTCTTCTGGCAATGATACAACATAATGCAGTTTTGTATGAGTTTACAGTGGGATTCTGACATTTTGTATTAGATGCAAAATTCTCTTTGTAGGAATTGTTTTGCTTTGAATTGTTCAGTTTCTGGAGTACACAGCCCAATCTTCTGTCACTACAACTTTTCCAATGGTTTTTGTTAATAGTAATAATAAAAGTTTTGAAACACATTTGTAGTTGCAGGGGTGAAGAAATTGTGGAGAGACACACAGTACACATAAGAAAAATGAGGGGTTTTTTCTTCCTTAATGAAAATGTCTTTCCTATGAAGATGGGCACCTATCAATGACATCAGCATGAACGGCAGAAAGCAAAGAGGATATAGGTAAAACATTTTTTAAAAATCTCAATATATGAATAAATTATATTTTAAAATGATTACTATGTGTTACATTCATCCTCATGGTGTTAACAATACATGCTGACAGACTGCTCGCTATCAGTTCATATCACAATACACTTCATAATTGTACCTACAGTAAAGGCAATCTTGTTTTGACAGAGGAAGCCCACTCTTAGATGGCTTGTGGAACGAGCTTAGGGTTTCTATTCAAGATGGTTTGTCTTAGTAGCTCAGATCCACAGTACCACAGAGGACATGTGTAGAATGCACGTTCAGTCCAGTATAAATATTAGTTCCGTTGAGCTGATAATAAAACATAATAAATTCTGATGTTCATATTTTTTATGCAGCAGAGTAATGGCAGTGGTGTCTCAAATTTTCATAGATTTTTGTTTAGATCACTAGTTAATAAAAAAGGTATAAAGTAGGTCTGCATTTCGCGGTGAGCAGTCTTGCACTGTAGCCAAGGAACCGCACATCTCACCTTAGTCCCACAGACAGAAGTGAGAAGATAAGAAAGTGATTATTAACCCTAAAAAGACGTGCACACATATCAATCCAAACTGAAAAAATAAACAACTTATCGTGAGAAAAATTGCAACTTATGGAGCTGACATGGGTTTTAAAGCTTATTTGTTCCCAACTGTTGCTCGCACAGGTCTGAACTTCAGTTGAAAAATGGCCACCGATACAGTGCAGGAAACAGAGTTATCACAGAGACGGGAAAAGTCCTGCCCTAAATACGGAACTTTTATTCTTCTTTCTGGTAGCAGTCAGCTCCTCATGATTGGTGGTAATGATGGTAATGATGGTGATGATGGTGTTCATGGTGGTGATGGTGTTCATGTCTTTGAACCACGGGCATGACATAGCCATCACTTGACATAACTGGTGGCAGATCCCGTACAAATTCTTGCTCCAGTGCTGGCAGCTGAGCATGAGCTGCCTTCATTGGTGAGTGGTTCTCTTTTATTCGTTGCCTGTACTTTTTATGGTTGTGTAGTTGTGGCTGCTGAAGGTGGTGATGGTCGTATCCTGGGTGGTTGGGCTGCGAGTGGTAGTGTAGGCCTTTCCCGTTCTTGTTTCCACCGCTGCTCTGACCCGGCACAGTGGGAGCTTTGCCAGCTCCTTTGGAGGACTTGCCCAGTGGCTTCTCTTGGCATTTCAGCCTCTGGTGTGCTTCACCCAACCGGAGCTCTCCCATGCTTGTAGGAGAGGGCTGGTCCAGCAGGAGCTGGGATCGACGGTGGTGGTTGCCGTGGGCCTCGGATTCCTGGGATCGTGACCTGTTCTGGGATTGAGTGCTTTTCCCATGGTGCTCTTGCCGGGTCTGCAATGGCGGGGATCCTGACAGAGATAAAGGGAGACAAAACCAGTGTCAACAGAATGAGATGAGCATAGGAACACAGAAAATGCAGCAGTTTCAGCAGATGATCATTTTGAGAAAACCAAGGCTAAGGGTGGGATATTGGCTCAGTGTTTAGCACTGTTGCCTCACAGCACTAGGGGCCTGAGTTTGATTCCAGCTTCAGGCGACTGTCTGTATGGAGTTTGCACGTTCTCCCTGTGGCTGCGTGGGTTTCCTCTGGTTGCTCCGGTTTCCTTGCACAGACCAAAGATGTACCAGTTAGGTGGATTATCCATGCTAAATTGCCCATTGTGTTCAGGGATGTGCAGGTTCGTAGGGTTAACCATGGGAAATGCAGGGTTACTGGGATAGGGTAGAGGGGCTGGGATGCTCTTAGTAAAGTCAGGGTGGACTTGATGGGTTGAATGGCTTCTTTTTGTACTGTAGGGATTACTAGAAATCTTTAAAATCGTTGGTAGGTTTGATACATTGATGCTCTTATGTCCAAAGTTAGATTGTTTCCCAACAGGTTAAATAAAGTATTTTGAAGGAATTTCTTTGTCCACCTGAGTGAAAATGTTGAATTCACTACCAGATAGTTAGGGTTGAAGCAGAATAATATTGATCCATTTAAAGAGGAGAATACCAGTACTCATGGGTGATGAGCAAGTTTGGCCCCAAAATGACCACAGATTAAATTCAATTATAGGGTCACTGACTTTTCTCTGGTCACCCCATCAGTAATAAATGTAGGAGACAAACAGACTGGAGGACCAGTCAGGAGTTTGGAAAGTCAGCAGTGGCAGTAAGTCACAAGCAGAGCCCTTGACCAGCTTTAGGGGCATCTTGCAAGGTGAGGGGTGGTGATGGAGAGGATCCTCAAGGGGGTTGGTGATAGGGAGAAAGAGCCTGCATGAGGTGTGAGGTGGTGGCAAAGGTTGGACGGGGTGAAACAACAATGGTGGAGGTGGGATGAGGCGGAGATGAGGTGCTGGAAGGGTTTTGGGCAGGGGGTTCAGGAAAGAGGCTGAACAAGGGATACAACAGTGATGGGGTACTGGAGGGAGCTTGAAAGAGATGTGGGGCAGGGAGAATGTACCTGTGGGGTGGGGAGACAAAGAGGGATGCAAGTGTATAGGGAGAGAGAGAGAGAGGTCGGAAAGGAGAGAAAACAGTTTTAACCCCATCGACAAACAAATTCTCAGCTAAATAGGAGCTAGGATAACCTGATACCACTGTAACAATTAATTCTTTGAAAACGACTAACTAAGACTGCATATGTTCAACAACTACTAGATGAGGAAAAAAATGTAGTGGATACTATCACAATGAACACTGCAACAATTTTTAAATTTAAAATTGAGATTTAGGTCTGAGGCATTAAAATGCATAACAATTAAAAGGTGGTCCAGATTTGTGTATATGCAAAGTAAGCACTACAGCTGTGACCTCAACCAGATTAAGGAAGGTGTGTTCAGGGTGACATTTGCATGTATAAAAGTGTGTGTCTTGAAAAAAAAACCTTTGGTTACAAAATTATGCATATTGTTTTGTGCAAAATGACATATTGCAGTGTCTTGAAATGAATCTGCTCCTGTTGTGGTGGCAGTTTTAACAAGTTGGTAATTATTGAGGATGTGGATGAATTCTAATACCGTTTTGAAGAGTGTCCAAATTAACCATATGTCAACACAAATACAGATGGAATTATTTACAAAGAGACTGTGTCACCTAAGAAATGAATTAGTGAGAAGGGAAAAGCAGTGCCTGAAAGCAACAAAGCAGCCATCAAGAAAATTGCAAATGGAGTGCTTGAAAAAAAAGTAATTTGACATTGGGTAAAATGCACAGGAAATGAAGTGAGAGAGTTATATGTATATGACATAAAACTGAAAGAAGTGTGGACGCTGTAAATCAGAAACAAAAATAGTAATTACTGGAAAAGCTGAGCAGGTCTGGCAAGATCCGTGAAGAGAAATCAGAGTTAATGTTTCAGGTTGAGTGACCCTTCCTCAGAAGGATATAATGGGAGGAGGCAATAAGAACAGGAGAAGACTTCTGTGCAGCGTACATACAGATCATTCTTCTATAACACACGTTTCGTTAATGCAAATTCGCTGTAATGCGATTGGCGAATTGGGGACAGTTTCTAAAGCCTGAACTTTCAAAACATGTGCTGGCTGTAACGCGATTACATCACCAACACTTTACGCGCTGTTTCTAAAGCGTGATTTTTCTATAACACGGGGTTGTACAAGAACTCAAACATCACATTATAGAGGAAATACCTGTACACAGACAAGTTGGAAGCAATGGCAGTTTTGCTATTATAAATTCTAAGTAATGCAATTACACTTAATACAATAACTTTAACTTGGATTACAAATATATCTTTGCTTTCAGACACAAGTCAAGTGTCCCTTTGCTACATTTCCTCTTGGACTGAGAAAAGATGAAAACAGTGGCTACTGCCCCATTGCAGGAATTTGTTTTGCATCGATCAGCATGTGAAGAACAGCCCTGTGCCAGTCACTCCAAATTACATAGCCCACTTTTCCAGGATTCAAGGTCAAGCTTTTAAGTGTTCCCTAGAGTTCTGCTGTTATGCTGTGCCTTGGGGCGGTTAATTTATCGTCGAGTGTGAATGAAATTTGGCCTCCGTCCAAGCCCTCTGTGTATTTGTACAGGAGATAAGTTCCTGCATTTGTGTGGATCATGTAGTGCTGGGTACAGGCAACAGTCCAATTTGGCAGTGTCACTGCCCTGCTTTGATCTGTAAAGGAAATCACTTCTTAACCCCATCAGTGCCAAAATCACATGGGAGCCCACAAAATGCCAGAACACTGCTAAGTTGTCCATGAAGACTGGATTTGTCCCAAACCATCTGCTGTTTCAGCAGACTTCATTAATACTACATACCCCGAACTTATATTAGTTCCACATGGATGATTTCAGTCAACCAATCCCTTTTGTTCACTTAATTGAGGAACTCATTATTTTAGAGATGTCCATTAGAAATTAATGACTAGCCACAGATGTTACTGTGGCAACATCATTTCAACCACAGGCACTCAAGCCAATAAAACATATCTTAAGCACCATAAAGGGAAATGTACCGAACATAGGGGTACTTATTCAACAATCAGTAACCAAGTAAAGGGCACCTATATCTATTTTAAATTATCACTTTTCATTTCACCACTTAACAACAAACACTCAGTAAAGGTAAAGTTTGCATCCATATGTTGTGTGAATCGTTTGAGACCCTATGGCCAACAGTTATATTAATTAGAGAAGAGGTACGACAGATGCTGGAGATCTGAAATAAAAACCGAAAATGCTGGAGAAACTCAACACCTCTGGCAGCAACTGTGGAGAGAAATCAAGTTAATGGTTTGAGTTCAATACGATTGCTTTGGTATGAAGAAGTCACATCGGACTCTAAATGTAAACTCAGTTTCTCTTTCTCCACAGATGCAGCCAGTCCTGCTGAGTATCTCTAGCACTTACTATTTTTATTTCAGCGTCTATCACTCACTTTTTATGCAATCAGCCATGTCTGAATTTCCAGTTTGCCAAATGAAGCTTGTGGCTAATATACTTGATGACAAAGGACCACTTGAAAGTAGTTTAGCTGTCTGTAATCTTAATTACAAAGACATTGATTTGACTTGCAAAGTTATCTTATCAGTAATGACAAGACTGTTTAATCAAGTTGTAGAGCAGATTATTCAAACATATTCTTTCAATTTTGAAATGAGATTTACAAGGCTAGATTGATGGGATGATATCCAGATGAAGTGAAGTTAGATGATTTTAAAAACTGCCCAATGGGGCAGGAGGCAGGGAAAAATAGAGAGATAGTAGTGGGAAACCTCATAGTCCCACAACCCCGCACCGCCCATTTCTACCTTCTGCCCAAAATCCACAAACCTGACTGCCCCGGCCGACCCATTGTCTCAGCTGCTCCTGCCCCACCAAACTCATTTCTGCATACCTTGACACGGTCCTGTGTGCCTCCCTGACCAATTTAAGAGAGAAGAAGTCTCAACACCTCCTCAAAAATAAGGTCATGTAGAAATAAACTGAAGAGCAATCTGTGCCATTTTACTTGGGAGTAAATGTCATTTAATGTATCTGGAGTTTACATTTGAGTTCCAAGTTGGGGAAGGAAGGTAAGGAAGAGCATGAATGGGGGAAGGGTTCAATCAATAACTACCTGATAGCACGATGTGATCAGTAAAATATAGCTGGGCTTTATAGGTTCTTCCATTTACAACTGTCCCAGTTCATCATACTACAGGAGGTAACTTTAATTCTTATTGGTTTTATTCAGCTAGCAAAGAGAGCTTGTTCTTGACACAAAGCACAAAAGTAAGGTGGTTATGCTACTTCCAGATAAAGCATTGGTTAGGCAGGCCTCATCTGGAACGAAGGTGGTGAAGCTTTGAAGAAGGTGAAGTGGAGATGTCACAGAGTGGCAATAGGGGAGAAGGACTTCCGTGAAAAGATCACAGAAGCTATAGTGGAGAAAGTAGAGGGCAGATTTAATGGAGACATTCAAAATTATGAGGACCTTTAGATCGGAGAGGTGGAGAAACAGTATTTCCATGACCTAATGGGATAATTATAAGTGGTAGCAGATTTGAGATGATTAGCAGACCAAATTATGGGGGACGGGAAGGAAAATATCTTTGTGCAGTGAGCTGCTATCATTTGGAATATGCTTTTCCAATCATGCTAAAGTAGTGACTGTTTTATTCCTTTACCTGGTCCAAATTTGGATGTGTAGTTCTCTATCCCGGCCAAGTCCAAGTAATGGTTTCTTCTCTCTGTGTTTTCATCTACACAGTAATGCTCACGAACACTTGAATGCTGCTGGTCACAGTTGTACCTTCTGCAAGAAAACAACCCATTTCAAAATTACTCTTGACTCATTCCAACATGTTAACAGCTCTTGAATTGAGCTCAAAAGGTTTGGAACTCACTGAGTTGAACTCGAGACCAGTCTCCTCAACGCAAGGTCAAATTCTTGACCTGGAGCAAGGTCTGGTTTAATTTCAAAGTCTCTTTCACTCTCCCCTTTATTTAATTGAACCTTAACCTTGCAGACTTCCAGCTTATCTACATCCCTTAAAGTCTGCCACAGTAAAGGCACACGTAACCTTGGTAATTTTAATTAACAATAAAGCCTCTTCAAAATACACACAGTAAATGGGTGATGAAAAAAAAACTTCTTATATTTAAAAAAGTGCAAGTCTAGAATCCAGGGTTATTAAAAGAAAACAGAATCATCAACTAGTTGCTCTCCACAAATAGCAGGAGAAGAAGTTGCTTGAGCAGGAAAAGTGGTTTCCAGGAACCCTTCTGCAAGTAGCTAGCAGAACATATTGATGTATATGGAGAGTCATTAACAGTTAAAATTTCAAATGCACAAACTAGCTAACTCAATTCATATTCTTTAAGAGTTAGAAACTAAAAGTAATCAATTAGTCTTTAGCAATTATACTCAACTGGAGTTGAATTCTGAAAGGTAGGCAAGTGACTAACCTGGCTCCATTTTTCATTTTGAGAAAATAATGGGATACTATAACACTTCCGGTTTAAAATGGGCCTGAGTATTAAGCACAGGGCTGTTTGTTGAAATTCAAGGCAGGTATGGCTCTGAAGGCTTTTTGTTGTTGTTGTTGAAGAGATTATGGCTAACATTTTCAAATGACCAGCATTGACACAGTGGGCCAAATGGCCTCCTGGTTCGAAGAATCAATGAAATAGTGGGCAGGGGAAGTACAGCTGACATATACTTGGTAAAAGCAAATTACTGCAGATGCTGGAATCTGAAACCAAAAAAGAGAAAATGCTGGAAAATCTCAGCAAGTCTTGCAGCATCTGTAAGGAGAGAAAAGAGCTGACGTTTCAAGTCTAACTGACCCTTTGTCAAAGCTAAAAAAAAGGGAGAAATAGGAGAATACCAGTATAAATACCTCCCTATTTCTCCCTTTTTTTTAGCTTTGACAAAGGGTCAGTTAGACTCGAAACGTCAGCTCTTTTCTCTCCTTACAGATGCTGCAAGACTTGCTGAGATTTTCCAGCATTTTCTCTTTTTTGTTGACGTATACTTGGATTTTGCAGGAAACCTTTACATTGTGGAAACTGTTACTATAGAAATGACAGGAAACAAGGTCTGATGTTGGCCAAGAAATAGATAAACTAAAATCAAAGAAAATCTATCAATGAGGTCAAAATTAAGATACAAATTCAACAGGTAGTGTTGAATAATGGGTAATGAATAAGGATACAGGACGGATAATTTATGAGTTAGCAGATTATGCTAAACTGGTTGAATTATGAAAAACTATATCCAAATTATTCTGAATCTGGTTGCAATCAAGCCAATATCTGATTCGTATGTCCCAGTGTTAACAACTGTAAAGTAATTAAGAATGAAAACAAGAAACCAAAAGAGAAAGGAAGTACTAAATGAAACAATGGTGCAGTGTGCTGAACCAAATACTCAGTTAAAGCACTCAAGAGGATTAATCTGTGAAGCCTTCAGCTATATTTTGCTATTGTAGGTCACCATGGAATACAGTTCAAAAGGCATCAGTTAGACCACAGCTGAAGGAAGTGTGCACAACTCTCATTAGTTCTCAATGATTGGTACAGAGGCTACTCAGCCCATCTTATTGGGAAAGAAGCCTCAGATCATTTCAGATATTGTAAATAAGTGCTTCCTGAAATTCCTGCACTTACTCTTCAATTATTTATATTTAATGCTTTGACTAATTTGTGCTGAAGCTGATCATGGATAGGATATTATGGCTTAAGAGGAATAATGGTGAGAAAGAGAGATATTCCAGGTATCCAGAAGAGAACAAAGAAAATTTGCAACTCATGGAAAAGATGGCACACAAGGAGTCAACAAATAAATTCTAACAATGATCAAATTCAGGGTGCACACAGTTAATAATGAGGAAATTAAAAATATGGAAAGGATTTTTTAACTTTCATTTTTGGGGTGCGATTTTGTGGCTACCTATTATTATTTTTAACCTGTGCAATAAGCTGTCTTTTGGGAATAGGAATAGACCATTTAGTCTGTTGAATCTCCTCCACAATTCAATAAGATCATGGTTGATCATCCAATTCAATGCTTTCTCCTCCTCCTCCCCCCCCCCCCCCACAATATCTTCATGTCCACTGATGTTATTGGTATTTAGAAATCTATCAATTTCCACAAAATATACTCAATGACATAGCTTTCAATATAGAGAATTCCAAAAGTTCACAATCCTCAGTGAAAAATAATTCTCCTCATCTTGGTTCTAAGTGGCTTCCTTCTTAGTTGGAAACTATGCCCCTGGTTCTAGTTTCCCTGAACAGGAGAAATAGCTTATCTACATCTACAGGTCTAACCCTTTAAGAATTTTGTAAGTTTCAATGAGATTTTGTCTCATCCTTTGAAATTCTAGAGAATCCAGATCCAGTTTTTCAGGTCTCTCTTTACAGGACAAGCCTGCTACCCTGGGAACAAGTCTAGTAAACCTTCATTGCATTGCCTCTATTGCAATAATATCTCTCCTAAGGCAAGTATACCAATACTATACACAGCATTTTAGGTGCGGTTTAACCAAGGTTCTAAAGTAGAATTTGCTACTCTTGTGCTCAAATCCCCTGGTCTTAAAGGTTTACATTCCATTAGCCTCTCTAGCTCATAGAATCCCTACAGTGTGGGAGCAGGCTACTTGACCAATCGAGTCCACACTGACCCTATGAAGAGCATCCCACCCTGACCTATCCCTGTAATCCTTCATGGCTAATCCATCTAACCTGCACATCTCTGGGCTGTGGGAGGAAACCCACACAGGCACAGGGAGAACATGCAAACTTCATACAATAGTCACCAGAGCATGGAATCGAACCCAGATCCCTGGCGTTGTGAGGCAGCAGTGCTAACCATTGAGCTACTGTGCCACCCCAAATAAGCATGTCACCCTTCAGTGACTTATTGACAAGGAAAAAATCAGTTTACACATTCACATTGTCTAACGTGTTATCATTTAAGAACTACTCTGCACATCTATTCCTCATATCAAAGTGGATATGCTCTCATTTTTCCACATTATTGGGTGTGTTCCCGTCTGCTCTCAAAAATTCTCTGAAACCACTTTGCAACTTTCTTGCAGTAATTATTTGTACCTAGCTTTGTGTAATTCACAAATTTGTAAATATACATTTGCTCTCAATTCCAAATCATTGACGTATATTGCGAACAGCTGGGGCCCAGAAAGCTAGTTCCTGCAACATACCACTAGTCTCAGCCTGTTTCTACTGTTTTCTGTACGTTAGCCAATTCTTAATCCATGCTATACATGACTCCTTTTCTCAAGTGTTTTAATTTTGATAATCAAATTTCCTTTGGGGACTTTATAAAACATTCTTCTGAATTCAACCACCAATTCCCCTTTATCAATTCTCAAAAACATGCCAAAAAGGTTTATCAAGACGATTTCCCATTCACAAATCCATAAGAACTATGTCCAATCAGATAATTATTATCCAAGAGTCCATTTATCACAACCTTTGCAATAGATTCAAGCATTGCCCTAACCTTGATTAAAGAATAACAGGTCTATACGTCCACATTTTCTCTCTCCCACCCTTTTTAAATAGTTGGATGGCATTTGTTATCTTTCAATTTGCATGAATATTCTGGAATTTATAGTATTTTGGAAGATGGTCATCACTGTGCCACTATCATGAATAGCTACTTCTTTCAACAACTCTGGGATGTAAAATATCAAATCCCAAATTCTAATCATCCTTCATGCCCATTAATCTCTCTAACATAACCTTACCAAGACTAATTTCCTTCAATCCTTCTTTATCCCTAACCTCTTGGATGTCCAATTCTGGGAGACTTCTATCTTGTTCAGTGAAGACAGAAACAAAAGTAATCATTTAGCTTCTTTTCCACTTCTCTATTACCCATTACAGATTCTTTTAAGTCTGCCTCTAATGGACCTACATTTGTCTGAGCCAAATGGTTTATTTTTATGCATGTATAAAAGGTTTTATAGCCTTTTAAAAGATTTTCTTAAAAAAAATTAATGGTTTACATTCATATTTTATTCTCCTTTTCAGTTTCTTGGTTCTCCTGTTTGTATTGCAAAATTCCTATAATTTTCAGGTTTCATACTATTTTTGGCAATTTAATATGACTTTTAATCTTAGGCAATCTTTAACTTCTTTGTTAGCCACAACTGTCAGAAATTTTGGCAGTTTTGGGCCTTGAAGTAAACTATGCAATATTTCTTTAAAGACTTGCTTATATACAATCATACCTTTTAAAGAATTTCCCCAAACACTCCAGCCACTTCTAAACTTCATAATTTCTTTTGTTCAAATTTAACACAGACTTCAAATTTAACGACTTGACCTTCAAATATAAAATTTTATGATGTTGTGATCACTCATCCCTTTTACCACAAGATTATTAATCAGCCTTTTTCAGACATATAATGCTTGATCTGAAATAGACTGTTACCTTGTTGGATTCTCAATATTTTTATACTAGAAAACCATCCTTAACACACTTTTAAAATGCATTCTGCACAGCATTAACACTCATTAGGTTTACTCTGAATATTTTCAGATTGAAGTCATCCATGATTATTGTATTACCCATGCACATGCTTCTCTATTCCTCTGAGTACAGTCCATATACTATGGAAGCTCATCAAATAGAAATGTGTCATTGAGCAAGGAATCAAGGAATGCGAGAAGTAAAGTGGGATTAATCCATTAAAAGAGAATATGTTTATTCCAAAAATGTCTCAAGGATCATTCTGCAGGGTTCCAAACTTAACCTGGAGAGTGATTAAATAAGATGGTCTGCAGGACCAATTATTTATAAATTGTTTATAAATTGCACGTAGCATACTTAAGAGGGAAATCAGGAGGGCAAAACGGAGACATGAGACAGCTTTGGCAAATAGAATTAAGGAGAATCCAAAGGGTGTTTACAAATATATTAAGGACAAAAGGGTAACCAGGGAGAGAATAGGGCCCCTCAAAGATCAGCAAGGCGGCCGTTGTGTGGAGCCACAGAAAATGGGGGAGATACTAAATGAATATTTTGCATCAGTATTTACTATGGAAAAAGAAATGGAAGATATCGAATGTAGGGAAATAGATGGTGACATCTTGCAAAATGTCCAGATTACAGAGGAGACGCAGAGGGTGGTACGTGTATGGAATGAGCTGCCAGAGGATGTGGTGGAGGCTGGTACAATTGCAACATTTAAGAGGCATTTGGATAGGTATATGAATAGGAAAGGTTTGGAGGGATATGGGCCGGGTGCTGGCAGGTGGGACTAGATTGGGTTGGGATATCTGGTCGGCATGGACGGGTTGGACTGAAGGGTCTGTTTCCATGATGTACATCTCTGTGACTCTATGTTTGTGTGCAGTGAGCATTTCCATTGGGAGGTGAACTTTGCAAACTCACAACTCTTGATTTTGCCACATTTTACTGAGAAACCAGACAAGCTCAAGTGCTCAGTATTCCAAGGACTACAATAACTTTATTTGTCTTTCTAATTATCTCAGTGATATGGAAATCAGGCTAGAAATCTGTTGTTCAAAGTAGATTAGTACCTGAGATGAGCAGACAGCCTTTTGTCCATGCTCTTCATTTCCTCCACATGTTCTCCTTCGTTCCTGCCCCGGCTGCTTTCTCGATCTGCAGAAAGGTGAACAGAAAAGTCTCTCCATAAACATGTTTGGTTCAGCCAATCCTCACCACCTCATAGGGGTTTCAAGCTGCTCAAAAAGCACAGAGTAAAACTTTCAACAGCAATAAGGGACGGACTGAGTGAATTTAATTCACACAGAATGTAAAACTCCTTTCGCTAACTGAACTGACAGTTTAAATTCAGTCCTTTTAGTCATAAGTTGTTGCAAAACCCTCAGATAGGCTGTGAGAGGGGGCTGGTTAATTAGCATAGACACATTAAAGGGGAATGAGATAAGTTTCAGTAGGGCCAGGTGAAGTAGGATGGGAAGAGGCTTGTGATGAGCATAAATATGTGCCTACCAACTGGATCAACCTGCCTGTTGCATCTTTCTTGTGACTTAAAAGTCAGTGAAGATAGAATAGTGCTGATGAGGAACAGTGAAATGTCAGCGAATCCAGCAGTTATATGGCTTATGCCTGTTGCTATAGTGATTCAGGTCATGGCAATTATTCCACAAGAGATTTTTTTTAAAATCAGGGAGAGTGATGAAGTATTGCAGAAGCTTTTGGTCAACTGCAATTAACATAATGAAAGAATGTGCATTTATACCCATGATCTCAGGCACCCAAAGCACTTTACAACCAATTAAATACTCCTGCAGTACCAACCATATAAACTAGCTTTAAATTCTGTTTGAGGTATAAATAGCCCAGACACTGGGAGCAACACCCGCGCTCTTTCTCAAAGTAATGTCATGTGACCTTTTGAGTTAATCCGAGCGGTCAGACAGGTGCTTGGTTCAGTGATTCACTCAAAATATGGCCTTTCTGTTTAGATCTCGCTTGGGTCTGCAGCTGGAGTCCTAGACTTGTTTCTATGCTCAGGCCCCTGGAGACAGAATTGAACCCATAATTCTCTAACTTAGAGCTGAGACTGCTGCTTATTGAGCTGAAGCAGGCACTGTGATCACAATGGTGCATCAAATTGGAGGAATACATGTTCTTTAAAACCAAAACAATCCTTGCAGCACCATAGTGAGACTGGGCATTTTAGTTTGTTTTCTCGGACCGAAGGAAGATTTGCCACACACATACACAATAATAGTCATGTCCACCTGCTGGAGGATGAAAAATAATTTAAATGAAAAGGAAACTATTCTATGATCAGCTTGCAGTAGATGAGAACCAATTTACCTTGACCATTGGTGAGGCCATCTTTCTTCCTATGCGAAGGTTCAGGGGTCACTGTCAACTTTACCCTCAGCGTCTTGCTGGTGGCAGATGATTGGTTCACAGAAGCATCTACAACTTCATATATGGTGTGCATCAAGCTGGACATATCCTACACATTTCATTTTTCAAAAGACAAGTTTAATAGGTTTAATTCAATGAAAAGTCATTTGTTGCACAGAAGCTTTTCCTACATTTCGACACATGGAATATTCAAACATGATTCCATGTTCTAAATGATATCCTGTACTTCAAGGAAAATTAAAAACCAGTAGTTAAAATTTTAATTTTTGCAATAGCAAAAGCAAAGTTAAAAATTAATACCCAGGGTTCCATATAGCAACAGTAGGCAAACTAGCCACTTGAGCCTGTTACCCAAGAAAAGGAGTTATCCTTTATCATTTATCCTGTTGTATTTTTTTAAGCTATGGCTGATCTGTACCTCCAACTCTATAGCCCTGATTACTCTTCCGTAACAACTTTCTATCCATCTATCTCACTTTTGGAAGTATCAACGATCATGCATCCACAGCCTTAGTGAGTTTTGAGAAGATTTGTAGCTCAGATTGATGTTTTGGATGTAGGCTTGCTCACTGAGCTGAAAGGCTTATTTCCAGACATTTCATTACCTTACTAGGTAACATCTTCAGTGGACTTTATGCAAAGCAATGCTGAAACTTGCTGCTTTCTATTTATATGTTTGGGTTTCTTTGGGTTGGTGATGTTATTTCCTGTGGTGAAGTCACTTCCTGTTCTTTTCTCAGGGGGTGGTAGATGGGGTCTAACTCGATGTGTTTGTTGATAGAGTTCTGGTTGGAATGCCATGCTTCTAGGAATTCTCATGCGTGTCTTTGTTTGGCTTGTCCTAGGATGGACGTAGTGTCCCAGTTGAAGTGGTGTCCCTCCTCATCCATATGTGAAGATACTAGTGAAAGACAGTCATGTCTTTTTGTGGCTAGTTGGTATTCATGTATCCTGGTGGCTAGTTTTCTGCCTGTTTGTCCAATGTAGTGTTTGTTACAGTCCTTGCATGGTATTTTGTAAATGACGTTAGTTTTGTTCATTGTCTGTATAGGGTCTTTCAAGTTCATTAGCTGCTGTTTTAAAGTGTTGGTGAGTTTGTGGGCTAGTAGTCTGGCAGTCATTTCAGAGATGTATTTGATGTAGGGGAGAGTGGCTAGGGTTTCTGGCCGTGTTTTGTCTGCTTGTTTGGCTTTGTTGCTGAGAAATCGGCGGACTGTGTTCACTGGGTACCCATTCTTTTTGAACACACGGTATAGACGATTTTCCTCTGCTCTGCGTAGTTCCTCTGTGCTGTGGTGTGTGTTGGCTCATTGAAATAATGTTCTGATGCAGCTTTGTTTGTGGGTGTTGGGGTGATTGCTTCTGTAGTTCAATATTTGGTCTGTATGTGTTGTTTTTCTGTAGACGCTGGTTTGAAGTTCCCCATTGGCTGTTTGCTCTACTGTGACATCTAGGAATGGCAGTTTGTTGATATTTTCCTCGTCTTTAATGAATTTTATGCCAGTAAGGGTATTATTGATGGTCTTGAAGGTTTCCTCTAACTTGTTTCGTTTAGTGATGACAAAGGAGTCATCCACATGGCGGACGCAGAGTTTGGGTTGGATGGTTGGCAGAGTCTCTGATTTACTGCCTCTGCTAAGAACCCTGATATCGAAGATCCCATGGGTGTTCCATTGGTTTGTCTGTAAGTTTTGTTGTTGAAGGTCAAGTGGGTGGTAAGGCATTGTTAGAATAAGGCATAGTCAAACACATCGAGTTAGACCCCATCAACCACCCCCCGAGAAAAGGAACAGGAAGTGAATTCACCACAGGAAATAATATCACCAAAGGAAATGACATCACCAACCTAAAGAAACCCAAACAGATAAATAGAAAGCAGGAAGTTTCAGCACTGCTTTGCTTAAAGTCCACTGAAGATGTTACCTAGTAAGGTAATGAAACGTCTGGAAATGAACCTTTCAGCTCAACGAGCAAACCTACATCCAAAATCCACAGCCTTTTGAGAGAGTTCCAAATTTACACTATGTGAAGAGATGCTTCCTGATGTCACTCCTGAATGGCTTAGCTCTAACTTCAGGGTCATTCTCGCATTTTCTGAACTCCCCCACTTGAGAAAATAGCATCATTACCTACAGCAGAAAGTCCTTTAGCCTGAAACATTTAACTTGGTGGAATACAAGCAGTGTCAGTGTAAGGTGTCCCTTTAATTTCACTTTTTTTAGTTCGGGTAACATTTTGGTGCTGGACTCTATAAAGCCAGTCCTTCCTGAAGTTCAGTGGCCGGAACTAAATGCAGGACTCTAGAGGTAATCAACTGGTGGTCTATACAATTGAAATGTTACTCCCAGCAGACATTTCAATAACCTGATAAAATGATTTTCACGTACTTGACCACTAGGTTTGTGGTTTCAGTTCTTGGACCAATAAATCTGTGCTCATCACCATTTAGAAAAGACTTATGATCAATCTAGCTTGGGGCTAAAGTGAATGATCTCTCACTTGATGAGGAACCCTGCTCACTAATCAACAAAGTTAACTGGTAACAGCTCCAAATTCACATGCTTGTCATGCACTCATATACCTGGATGAATGGCTGTGCTCCCCTTGCTGTGAAACACAGACAATCTTCTCAAAATACAAATATCTCTGAATTGGATTGTGTTTTTGTTGGATCTGACACCACTATGCATAGAATTAGAGAGTTTAAGTATTGTCACTGGGCAATTTCCTAAGTTGTGCTGTACCCAAGGCTTCTCTCACAGAGTCATACAGCACAGCAGAGGCCCTTTGGTCCATCGGTTCCATGCTGAATTATCCACACTAATTCCACTTTCCAATACTTGGCCCACAATCTTGAATGTTATGGCATTTCAAGACCTCATCAACACACCTTTTAAAGGTTGAGCATTTACCTAAATTACTGTCCTCCCGGGCAATGCATTTTAGATTCCCACCACCTTCTGGGTGAAAATGGTTTTAATCAAATCCTCTCTAAATATCCAGCCCTTCACCTTTAAATTATCCCCCTCGTTATTGACCCTTCAACTAAGGTGTACAGCTACTGCCTATCTTGTCTATGCCCCGCAATCTTACACACCTCAGATCGATCAGATTGAACTCTTTCGTAATCGCCAAAGTTAAGCCATTTGAATGCCAAAAGTCCAAACCAAAAATAGAAAATGCTGAAAATACTCAAGTCAGGTCATTTCTGTAGCAGGATAAACCAGGAGGTGACATTCCAGGTCTATGAGTTTTCATAAGTATTGGGTGCTATTTGCAAATAAAAATGAGGAGGGTTGAAAAATGAGCAAAAAGGAGAATATCAGTGATGGTGTAGTTTAAATGCTAAAGGATCATTAAATTAAGGGAAAGAGAAGTAATGACACAAATAACAAAACATCATGATGAATGTCAGCTAAAAGCAAAGAAAAATAAGACAGTAAAAGTAAAACCTACCAAGAGAATGAGGTAAAATGGAGACAGAAGTTTCCAGCTCTTAACTAGCATCCCTTTAAACGCATCATTGCTCTTTGCCTCAACCATTCCATGTAGTAGCAAGCTTCTTCATATAATCATAGTGAGTGAAGAAGGTTGTTCTGAATTCCTTTGAGTCTCCTCTCGTAACTCACCCGTCCTAATCCATGCTAGGTGCCTGCTTCACGTACTCAGAAATTCCGGGTGGGGAACACTGAGTAACAGTTGCTGCTAACGGTTTATATGATGTTACACTGTCATGTTGAAAATGTTCGCTTTCTTTCAACCTCCACCATACCAAGACTACAAAAACACAATCCTTCTTCATAAAATTGATTCCAATAAGAGATAGGTATTGCAGCAAAGCAAATAGGTAACCAGGTTGAAACCAGCAGACAACCATAATTTGTCGCATCACAATGGTCCAAAAGGGGAAGATTTCAGGCTCAATCGTCCTGTTCCATTAGAAGACAATGCAGGAAGATCCATGACATGATCACTTGATTCCTAGCTGACTGAGTTTAGTGCTGCAGATAAATGATTTATAGGTGTGTATGCTTCATGACAAGTAAGTGTCAGAAGATTTGCAGTGTTGGTTAGACTGCCACAGTGCTGAGCAGAATCAAGTGAATTGGCAACATTAGAGTCATAGAGTCATAGAGATGTATCGCATGGAAACAGACCCTTCGGTCCAACCTGTCCACACCGACCAGATATCCCAACCCAATCTAGTCCCACCCGGCCCATATCCATCCAAACCCTTCCTATTCATATACCCATCCAAATACCTCTTAAATGTTGCAACTGTACCAGCCTCCACCACATCCTCTGGCAGCTCATTCCATACACGTACCACCCTCTGCGTGAAAAAGTTGCCCCTTAGGTCTCTTTTATATCTTT
>NC_057738.1:24363320-24418912 GCF_004010195.1 Chiloscyllium plagiosum
TTATCTCATTTCTGAAGGCTTCCCATTTTTCAGCCGTCCCTTTACCTGTGAACATCTACTCCCAATCAGCTTTCGAAAGTTCTTGCCTAATACCGTCAAAATTGGCCTTCCTCCAATTTAGAACTTCAACTTTTAGATCTGGTCTATCCTTTTCCATCACGATTTTAAAACGAATAGAATTATGATCGCTGGCCCTAAACTGCTTCCCCACTGACACCTCAGTCACTTGCCCTTCTCTAGTAGGTACATCCACATACTGAATCAGAAAATTGTCTTGTATGCACTTTAAAAATTCCTCTTCATCTAAACCCATAACACTATGGCAGTCCCAGTCGATGTTTGGAAAGTTAAAATCCCCTACCATAAATACCCTATTATTCTTACAGATAGCTGAGATCTCCTTACAAGTTTGTTTCTCAATTTCCCTCTGACTATTAGGGGGTCTATAATACAATCCCAATAAGGTGATCATCCCTTTCTTATTTGTCAGTTCCACCCAAATAACTTCCATGGATGTATTAATTGTTCTATGCTTTAATGCCCCATTAAGCAATAATTAAATCATTGCTAATCAACTTCAAATTACAACATTACTCTTCCCTCTACTGCCAATGACAGTATTGACCGTACTTGCAGTTATTCCACAATCCATCTGGCAATAAAAATGCTATCATAACTTGTAGAAGATTTCTCCACCCAAGAAATGCCGTATAAACTTTCACATACAAACAGATAACATGGATACCCTAGGATGATTCTTTTATTTAAAAAAAGTCAATTGTATCGAAGTTCAGTACAAAAGTCAGATGTCGGAGAAAAACATAATCAGCAAAAATACAAAGTAATAGATGAAAGGACTTCTACAGAAATTAAGGATCAATCCAATGTTGAAGACGAAGAATTCTCTAGAATCACAACGCAATAAAAAAAGATCTCACTTGATTACTTACAAATAATATTGCTTCTTGTAAAAATGTTCTCCCATACCCAACATTTCAGAGGGTCTAAAACTAAAACGAAGATGGAACCTTGCAGACCTTTCCTACATCGATTATGTAGTCAAACCATTTGAGAGTGAGGCAGGTCTTACACTTCAAAGTGATTCTGCACATTTCAGTTTGTTTCAGGTCTCACATAGCTAAAGCTTGACTGCAGCTTCTTACTCCACAGTCCCAGGGTCAATCCCCATCAATCATGCACATTTCACATTCATACACTCATCAACGGATTGTGGCTTCTTGAATTGTTCTAATAAAGCAACACCAGAAATTACTGGATAATTCTCTATTGTAAAAATTGCGAGCTTCTTTAGGGTTCATCATGTACTCTCTATCATCTCTCCCAATTATAAGACATCTAAAGTTTTATTAATGTTATTTATATTGGTAGTTTGTGGAAATTAATACACCATGACTTCCCAAGAAGCAGAAACAAATGTAAATGTAAAAGTACCTCCTTAGTAACCTTGCCACAGTTGTCAAAATCATAAAGAGTGAAGGTCCATTCCTGATGGTTATCTTCTTCAACAGATACGTCACACTCTAGCTCCTGAAAAGAAAGTGCATTTCTCTATTCTAAATTTCCTCTACTTGTGGGATTTTTATTAACAGGTTGAAACAAGTCATAACTCTAGGTGCATCGGAAGAATAAAATGTGGTATGGTAGTAATGCAAAACCTAGGCTCAAGCCACTGCCAAATTCTACTGTTTCTGGGAAATGGTGTCCCCTTATAAAAGTGTAGCTTAGATTAGATTCCTTACAGTGTGGAAACAGGCCCTTTGGCCCAACCAATCCACACTGACCCTCCGAAGAGTAACCCACCCAGACCCAATTGAGGGATGAGTTACTAGTTTATTTAAGGAATAACTGGCAACTTATTTGCCTTTATTTTGTAGCTCTTTGAATTCCATTAGATTAAATTTCTTTCACCTTATATTCAATTACTGCTTTGGAAAAGTATAACAGAACTTCTAGAATTGAAGAAATCTATTTTCTATAGGTATTGATAGCTTATTCACCTGAATAATCATCCCAATGTGTGAGTTTGATATTAGAAACTCTGGCTAATCTAGTTAACCACTCATTTATACATCCCCACTTTTCCCCACAGTGAGGATCACCATGAAACTATTTGACAGGGAGGCCTAGCAAATTCTATCCTTCTCCAACCAATGAATTCAAAGGCCAATTCCACCCTTCCGAATATCATTTTATGGGCACACAGATGGAAAAACCGTATCACAGACCTTCCAAATCAGTAAGCTTCAGCTCGAGACCAGAGTTACCCACTGACTAATATGGAAGAGATTGAGCGCAACACTGTGCAATAGAAACTGCTGACCAGTTATGGGCACAAACGCACAAAGCACTTTACACACAATCGAAGTAAATCCATTTCACACATTTATTCTTGCATATCATCCACCACCAAAGAATGAAAGCATCCATACCAATCAAAAAACCCTCTTATTTTCCTGATACTGTTGCCAAACAATGCACATATCAGTATCGAAATTCCATGTACAGAAATGGGATGTATTACTCATTTCTATTCTCTAAATCGATGGTAAATGCTCCACACTTGATTTTCAGTTGGTCACATGTGGTTAACAAATTAGATAGCACTTTTATACTAGTTAAATTAAAGTTGTAATATACTGGGAAAAAAGTTTATTTGCTCTGGAACTTTACAGTGAGGGATTGATACAGCTTATGTACAAGGTCCAATTCAATTGTAAGCCTAAGGAGCAAGGTTTGAGGAAATCATTAAATTAGTGTCTTCATGGACATGTATTCCACTGCAACATCAACTGTGCAACCGATTTTATCATGGGAATCATATAAATGTCATAATTAGAATCAAACAAGTCATGAGATTATGAGCTTGTACACAGCTAAAGTAATCTACTTCTTATGCATGTGACTATTGTACAAGAAAAGGGTTACATTGACTCAGCTTGCATTTCCCTGGGTACAGAAGATTAAGAGATGATGTATAGAGAGGGAAACAGTAGGAAAGAGAGAGAGAGGTGAAGGACAGTGGGAGAGAGACTAGGTCTGATGGAGGTATTTGGAAATGAGGGAATAAACTAAACGTTATGCCTAGGCTTTCAGGGTTAACATCAAGAAGCATTTCACAGAAGGGATAATGGAATCTGGAACTCTTTCCTTCAAGAATTGTTGACGCTGGGTCAACTGAAAAGGCAAGAGTATTAGTGGATCTGAAGCAAAGGTGAGTAAATGAAGTTACATACAGGTTAGTCGTGATCCAAATGAATAGAGAATTGAATGGCCAATTCCTGACCTCTCACTTCTCATGTGCTTCCAGCAGGGACCCATTTCATAGACCAGACATAAGACTCCAGCATTACCCTAATTCTTCAAACATATTCTGTTTTGAGCCCAACCATCTAATAGGTGTATAGAATAACTGCCAAAGTCTATAACAATATATTAATTTAGTAAAGGCAAAACACAAACATCTGTTTGGACATTTTGTTTTTAAAGAGCTAAAGTTAACCATGCCTCATCAATAGAACTCTTCTCAACGCAATTTCTTCAATAATTCACTATCTTCAGACTGAAAAACTCACATCAAAGGTCAGTCGTTTCTTGCCTGTCCCTCTACTGCCTTCTTTACCAGGACATTTTTCTCCATCATCTTGGCTGAAGGTGGACGTGAATCCATCACATGGCTCTGCTTTCTCTGGTGGGAGCACCACTGGTGAAAAATTAGGGAAGAAGCAAAAACAGACAAATCAGATAATGAATATCTATTTACGACTAAGGATGATGCAAGGTCAGTATACTAATTCTCAGTATTGCACTTGATTAGTTCACAAAATGCTATTTACAGTCCAAAGATGAGCAGGGTAGGTGAATTGGCCGTGCTAAGTGTTCAGGGATGTGTAGGCTAGGTGCATTAGTTCGGGGAAATGTAGAATATTTGGGGAATGGGTCTCGGTGGGATACTCTTTGGAGGGTTGATCCTGTTTCCATACTGTAGGGATTCTATAATTCACAAGTTCAGAACACGCTTACAGCCAATAAAGTAATTGTGTTTTGAATGCAGTCACTCTTTAATGACATCGCAACTAATTTTCACACAGCGAGATCCCACAAACACAAAGTGGTCTTGGGTAATTTGACCATTTTACAGATGGACTGTTGCTGATTTTAAAAAAAAGTATTAGCCAGCAACTTCCTTAATCTTCTTTGAAAAGTGCCACATCCTTCTGAAAGGGCAGATGAAATGTTGGCTTAACATCTCATTCAAAAGCTGCAATGCTGCCCAGGCTGAAATGCCAACAGTGGTTCATTGAAGTGTCTGCTTAGATTATGACCCGGTAGTGGGATTTGAACATGCAACCATCCAATTTAGAGGTGAGAATATAACCAATGGAACCATGGCATTGCACTGACATCATAATTCCACTTTATACATGATACTTCATCTATGTAAACGTTACAAATAGGATTGCCCACCCCCCTTTCCTGATCAAACAGGTAGATTTTAAGGAGGTGAGTGGAGATTTAAAAAGGGAATTCCAGAGCTTCAAACTTAGTCTGCCAGGACTACTGTGTTGAAGGAAACTGGGGATGTGCAACAGGCCAAAATTGCAAGAGTCTGAGTGGTAGAGCAATGGAAGGGTATTAAAGCTGTAGGAAGTTACAGGAATAGGGAGGAGTTGAAAAAATTTTTAAAGCTCAGGCATCATCTGACATTGAGCCAGTTTTGGTGAACAGGACTTGGTACAAGTTAGAATGAATGCTAGCAGAATTCTAAATAAGCTGAATTTAAGGTGGGTAGAAGATCAGAGGCTGGCCATCAGCACATTGGAACTGCCCCAAAAACATTAACTAGTCTTAAAAACATGTAATCATTCAATAAACTTTATTTATTTCCATAATGATTTCCTCACAAGCAAATAAACTGTAGTTTCTCCCTGCAGAATTCACAAATTTCCAAAGAAATGGAATACTGACTCCATGCAAACGGCAGATATGGTTAATTAAAGATAGTGCATGTCACAGAATTAAGTTTTACTGCGCTGAATGATGTTTTCCTGTTCCAGTACTTTCTTAAATTCTTGCAATTCCAATGTGAAGTCACATGGTATGTGCATTAATTTGGTCAAAGGTGACTTTATTTCCTGAATGTGTCATTCATCTTAATGACTCTGGACACCAGTATACTGACAGCTCAACGAAACAAGTAACAAAAGAGACAAGTAAAACTCGTCCCTGATTTTGAGCAGATAGTTCACTTCCTCATCTACTGAAAGGAAAGGTTTGCATTTGTAGAGAACGTCCTGTATTCTCCCAATATCCCAAGTGTTTTATAGCAGTAACTTTTTTATTATCATTGTACCATTAATGCAGTAAGACATCCTGAAATCCAGCAGACAAAACCTGACAGCAAGTCAAAGAGGGACTCATTGAGACAGTTGACAGGCAATGAGGAACATGTGAAGCTTTGTCATTGTATTAATACAAGAAATTTAGTGGCCAATTTAGACACACAGCAAAATCCCACAAACAGTAATGAGATAAATGACCACACCATCTGTATTAGCAACATCAGTTGACGGGTACATATTGGCAAGGGCTTCCATGTGCTGGAAAGGAATGCAACATTCAACAAGACTTTTTAAGTGATACTCCAGATGGGATTTGGATTAAGCCAGGTGGTAGAAAAGGCCAAATGCACAGGAAACTGTTTTCCAGGGAAAAATTCCAAACAAGAAATTTTCAAAGAAATTTCATTGCATGAGAAACATTCTGGGAATTCCTGGAGCTGGCGCAGAATCACAAAAGTTGGAATGCAAGTGCAGCACATGATTAGGAAGGCAAATGAAATGTTAGGGTTTATTGCAAGTGAACAGAAACACAGGGAAGTTTTGCTGCAACTATGTAGAGCCTTGGTGAGACCACGTCTGGATTACTGTGTACAGTTATGGCCTCCTTATCTGAATAAAGATAAAAATTACATTCAAAGCTTCTCAGAAAAGGTTCATACAACTGATTCCTGGGATGAAGAGTTACGTTAGGAGAAAAAGCTGAACAAATTGGGCCCAGACCTGTGGGAATTAAGAAAAATGAAAGGTGACCTTAGTGAAACTCAAGGTTCTAAGTGGATTTGATAGAGTGGGTTGCAAAAGGTAACTACAACAAAGGGAGACTGTTTAAGAATAAGACGTCGCCACTTTAAGATGGAGAAGAGGTGTTTTAATTTCCAAATTCTTATCTCCTGAAAACAATGGAGACTGGAACATTAAATTTATCCAAGGCAGCGTTAGATAGATTTTTGATAGACACAGGAGCCAAAGGTATTGGCGGGCTGAAAGGAAAGTGCAGTTGAGATCACAACCAGATCACCAATTATCTTACAGAATAACAGAGTGGGCTTGAAGGCTGATTGGGCTTAGAAACAGAAGTAAGCCAATGTTCTTATTTTTCTTCCATGGAGCTACTTCAATTGAAACATTAATAATTTTAAAAAGTATGACAAGCTGCTGTTGCTTCCAACAAATGTGTATCTAGTGCTGAATAGTTAAAAACTCTTACTTGAATCTCGATGTAAGATTTGTATCCATATGTGGTGCAAACTTGCTCCCAGCAGAGTGTTTTACTCAATGTGGTAGTGTTTATGTTACCTTCCAAATTTTTAAAAATGTGAAAGTATCCAACAGACATCTATTACAATGATTTATTATGTATAAACATTGCATTCCTCGGGCAGAAACGTCTAGGTTAATATTAAGGTATTAATTTAAAACAGAGGCGCATACTTCCTGTTGGGTGTCATGCTTTAAGTGATCCAAGGTAAGATAGATTCTGAGACATTCACACCCTCAGGTCACATCCTAAGATGCAATGATGACATCATAAGCATGACTCTTGAAAAGTCCTTTGACTTAACGATCATGAAATATAATGCAATAATATGGAGAGGAGAGGCTACAAAATAATCCTTGCTGCTCCTGTTTTCCAGATGAAAAAGAATAGGTGGATGGAGGAGAAGAGCAAGAAAAAAGAATTTCAGGGAATAACAATGATTTGGACCTTTGTTCAGGACACAACCACATTGGTAACTGCCATCAGTTAAAGTGGAGGGTTAATACAGACACTGTGCTCCACATATAAGCAAAGGAGTAACTCAGCATCCAGATTTAATTCCCACAAGGAAACTGGTTTGGATTATGTGGATCAGGTGTTGCACTTGAGATTTCAAATCAGTCAGTGTAGCATTAGCTGTCACTATCCCTCTACATCATGTAAAAAGTAAAATAAATGTTCAAACCCCCCCCAAAAAAATGCAGATGCTGGGAATCAGAAGCAAAAACAGAAATAACTGGTAAAACTCAGCAGATCTGGCAGCATCTATGGAGAGAAATCAGAGTTTACATTTCTTTTAGAATTAGAATCCCTACACTATACAAACAGGCCTTTCGGCCCAACAAGTCCACACCAACCCTCCGAAGAGTATGCCACCCAGACCCCTTACCCTACCCTATTACTGTATATTTCCCCTGACTAATGCACCTAAACTACACATCCCTGGACACCATGGGCAATTTAACTTGGCCAGTTCACCTAACCTGTACATTTTTGGACTGTGGGAGGAAACCAGAGCACCCGGAGGAATCCCACACAGACACGAAGAAAATATGCAAACTCCACACAGACAGTCACCTGATGCTGGAATTTAACCTGGGTCCCTGGCGCTGTTAGGCAGCAGTTTTGACCATTGAGTTACTGTGCCATCCACATTTCAGGTCCAGTGACCCTTCTTCAGAAAACAAATACTCGTTTAGAGATAGAGAAGCAGGCATTTCACCAGTGCCTCAACTCTACACTCCTTGTCGAGGCTCCCCTACCCTGACCTATTCACCCCAGTCTTGTCACTCTCCATTGACTGTCAACTCACTATCTTCCTGGGTCATAATTATGCTGCCTAGGAACAGCAGTAATTTAATCCAAAAACATTAAGGCCTGAAGCTGGCTGGATACTATGGACCACAGGATAGGCTGCTACTTCATCTCCATAAATCACATAGATTTAGCTTTTGTTGTCACGTGTACTCAAGTCCTTTAGTACAGGAGTACAATGAAATGTATATAATGTCACCACACATGGTGCCATCTTAAGTACAAAGGTACCTCAGTACAAAAATACTTCTGTATAAAATAGTAAAAGAAACAAAGTTAAAAAAGATACCTACAATAAAATTATATTGGAATCCAAATACCTAACATCAGGGTCCCCATCTGTCTCCAATTACCTGCAGTTACTAACACTAGCAGATTACATAGAATTTAGATAGGAACAAGAACTTGAACCCAACAATTCCTTAATGGTGTTTATTCCCTGGACAAGCCCCCTCCCAGCCCTCTTTATGTAATCTTATCAGTAATACCTTCTGCTCTTATCTTGAGGGGAAACCTATCCAGTTTCCCCTCAAGAGCATCAATATATACATTAATTGTATGAAGTGGTAATCGCATCAACATTGCAACAATTCTTCGGACAAATGAATTGGTGATTGTCATCCACTTCTTCAGTTTTCCATCCCAAGGCAGATCTGATCCACAATCTCCACCTTGGGTATTGAGACTGGGATACTACTCATTGCACAACAAGACCTCCAAATTATAGCCCTTAGCTTTAGAACCTTTCACAAAGTGGAAATATCTTTCCTACATTTATATCATTAACCTCCTTCAGAATTTAAAGACTCGATACATTCTGAAAGAATCAGAGCATCCCGTTCAATCTCTCCTCCCAGTTATATCCTCTTATTTTAGGCATCATCCTTACAAATATTGTTTTACATTTTTCATTACAAAATATGCAAACCAGAACTGTGCACCACACTCCAAGTGTGGTCTTGTCATGTTTAACACAAGTTCTTCAGTATATGGACTTCAGTAAGGCGTTTGATAAGGTTCCACACAGGAGGCTATTGCACAAAATACAGAGTTTCAGGATTGAAGGTGGTTTAGCAAATTGGATCAGAAAGTGGCTAGCTGAAAGACAGAGGGTGGTGGCTGATGGGAAATGTTCATCCTGGAGCTCAGTTACTAGTGGTGTGCCACAAGGATCTGTTTTAGGGCCACTACTGTTTGTCATTTTTATAAATGATCCAGATATGGGCGTAGAAGGATGGGTTAGTAAATTTGCAGACGACACTAAAGTAGGCAGAGTTGTAGATAGTGCTGAAGGATGTTGTGGGTTACAGAGGAACATAGATAAGATGCAGAGCTGGACTGAGAAGTGGCAAATGGAGTCCAATGCAAAAAAGTGCGAGGTAGTTCACTTCGGAAGAAATAACATGAATGCTGAGTACCAGGCTAATGGTAAAGTTCTTGGCAGTGTAGATGAGCAGAGAGATCTCGGTGACCAGGTGCATAAATCCCTGAAAGTTGCCACCCAGGTTGGTAGGGTTGTTAAGAAAGCATATGGTGTGTTGGTGTTTATTGGCAGGAGGATTGAGTTTCAGAGCCACGAGGTCATGCTTCAGCTGTACAAGACACTGGTAAGGCCACACCTGAAGCATTGTATACAGTTCTGGTCACCGCACTATAGGAAGGATGTGGTAGCGAGGAAAGGCTGACGGAACTGAGGCTGTTGTCATTGAAGATAAGGTTGAGAGGTGACCTAATCGAGATGTGTAAAATAATCAGAGGGTTAGATAGGACAGTGAGACCCTTTTTCCTCAGATGGTGAAGGCTAACACGAGGGGACATAGGTTTAAATTGAGGAGTGACAGATTTAGGAGAGATATCAGGGGTAGTTTCTTTACTCAGAGTAGTAGGAGCATGGAATGGCCTGCCTGCAATAGTAGTAGACTTGCCGACATTAAGGACATTTAAATGGGCATTGGGCATACATATGGATAGCAATGGAACGGTGTAGGTTGGGTGGGCATCAGATTAATTTCACAGGTTGGCGCAACATCGAGGGCCAAAGGGCCTGTACTGTGCTGTAACGTTCTATGTTCTCAGCTCTTCAATTCTATTCCTCTGGAGATGAGTCCCAACACTTTGTCTTTCTAAAAGCAAAGGCCTTGTTCAAATGCCTCCTTATTGCTCCCACCTTCACACTTGTATTGAAATTTGTTTGCCACTTGCATATTCATTCTGCCCATTTATTAGCCTCATCTTGCATTTTGTTGGAGTTCCTCAGAGTTGATCATATCACCTACTTTGGCATTGTCCACAAATTCTGCAATTGCACTTGTGATCGCCAATTATCTGTATAAGTGATTAACAGCAGTATATTGCTTATGGTAGCAAATTTAGGATTTATCTATTAATTCGATATCACTATGGGTCTGGAGTCACGTGTAGGCCAGACCAGGTGAGGATGGCAGTTTCCTTTTCTAAAGGACATTAGTGAACCAGATTGGTTTTTCCCAACAATTGACAATGGATCCATGATCATCATCAGACTCTTAATTCCGGATTAAAATGTTCAATTTTATTGAATTCAAGTTCCACCATCTGCCGTGGTAGGATTTGAACCCAGGTTCCCAGAACATTATCTGGATTAACAGATCAGTGATAATACCACTAATCCATTGCCTTTGCATCATTTGCAGGCCATCAGGCTTATAAAATCCTGGCAGAAGTTTTACTAATCCTAAGTATGAAAGGGTTGTCTGAGCTCTAAATTTTCAGGGTTAAGGAATTACAGAGTGGACACCCCGTTGTACAGAATTTCAGGAAAACTCCTCCCATTATGGTTAATTTTTTTTGAAACAATAAAACTGTTCAAACTTGATGACACTATGCCTGAATCAATAATTTAGCTTTGAATTCAACATTTGTTCTTGTTTTTTTGTTACAATCAGCTATGGGGATAATTTGTAGCTTGAATATCCATGGATTCGAGAGGCAGCTCACTGTTTAAAGTTGCAGTTTTATTCAAACAGATGCAATTTTCATAACTAGGATTTCCAAAACTCTGGCTTCAGATATCTAAGGAAAGGACTAATTTTGTTGGAGACATTTAAAGAGGAAGCTCTTTGGAGGGGTTTAAGTGTCCCTTTGGGATTGTTTACAATCAACATGATAACCTTGTTGGAACTATCAAGATGTCAAGTCATTCACATTTCTCAAACCCACTAAAATTCTGAAATAAAACCCAGCTTGCTGTGGATGCTTGCAATTTCATTGCCTGTTAGTCTAAGCTTGAGGGGTATCCTTATTGGAATAGTCCTGCACAACTAATTCTACAACCTATCATTATCAGAAGATTATGCTATAGGCTTGTAGTTTGACTGATAAGTCTGAATGGTTATAAAGTCCTTAATGTGGGGTTTATAAAGCATTTTTTAAAATGGAGGATTAAGTACTTGAAATCATTATATATTTGGAATGGGATTTTATGAATGAAACTTCTTTTAGGAAGACAATGAAGTCTGTAATAACACTTGTTTTATCTCATCTCTGTACAGTTTTTGAGGTCTGCTTAGAGTGGTTACAGGGGGAATTGGCATGGAGCATGAAAGTGCAAAGGGTGTTGGATGGGGCAGTGTCAATGTGCATGAGTGAGCACAAAGCTGGCACTGAAGACAAAAAGGCACTGGGGTGTGACTAGAGGAGTATAATGAACATGGAGGGACCTTAGCTAGGACAATGGATGGTGGCATGGATGGGGTGGAATGGTTATGAGGGATGAGGGCCACAGGGATATTTTTTATCTAACAGGAACTTTTAAGCATCCTCCCTCAGCATCCAACAACCCCTTTGGCCATCTCTGCACTGCTTGAGGACAGCACATCCAAATCCCATTAAAACCAATCCCACTGGAACAAAAGTATGAAGATCGGGGCACTTCCTCCAGAGTAGAGTTTGCAGCTTTGGGAATGTTCCTAACTCAAGAGGGAAAATTTGACCCAGAATCACCCAAGGTATCAGGATGTCATTGAAGGCATTGAATTGTAACAAAATATGCTGTAAACAGCCCATTTGCTTCTATGAGAATAGGGGATCATGGGTAGCTAATTAACATGTCTACCTGGATGCAGTTGCCATGGGGATGAGGGCAGAGGAAGCCTCTCTTGAAAATCAGGTTGCAGGCTTCCCTATAAGTCAATGAATATTTCAGTCAGGTTCTGGTGTGGTCTACTAGAGGGAAGGCTGCTTGGCTTTGTAAGCCACCATAGCTGGATATGGGAAGATACTGGGCTTTAGACAAAGTGAAGCATCCTGTATATGTCTAAGGCCTGAAGTCTGAATAGCCTACTCTTTCTCCTCTGTCTTACATTCCAAAATTGCGGACGTGGCACTGGGGATGAAGAATCATCAGAAAGGGCTTTACTGCTTATGCACTACTCAAGGAATGCTCTGACAGGTGATGAAATCCTGGAGACAGTCACTTACAGTTACTAATCGGTTACATATGGAAATGAAAATGATTGGAAGCTCGGGATAAATGTGGACCATTTGCTAAAGGACTATGATCATGGAGAATGCAATGTATACTGACCATAAAGGGGAATATTCCATTCTGCAATTTAAAGTGTTCATTGGCTACAAACAGAAAATTGGATTTCAGTCAAGTATCTTTTTCAAATATAGAGGCATATGAGATTCAAAGGGAACTCTTGTTTCTTTCTCCACAGATGCTGCCAGACAAGCTGCATTTACCCTGCACTCTTATCTTTCATTTCTGATTGGTAGCAGTTGCAATGTTTTGTTTTTATTTCAGTGGCAATTTTAGCATTTTTTTTAAACAGTAAGCAATTGTAAAACGTGAAATTCTGTGTCCTTCTTTCAGCTCGTAACTGGAAGTTCAAGCTTCTTTTTAAAGGATGTTAACTTTTTCCCTTAAAAATAAATAGACACCTTAAGTGATTGCAAGTTCCACATTCTAACTGCTCACTGAGGGGGGTGGGGAAAAGAAACTTCACCTGAATTCCTTACTAGATTTATTGAAGACTATCTTGTATATATGGCCTCCCTTACATTCCTCATTTCAGAACAGGGAACATGATCTTGTGCCCAATAAAAATTGCTTTTTGACCTATATAAATAATTGAATGACTGAAACCCATTCTGATGTCCCTTTACGCATAACTAGCACAGACCTCAGGATCCTCACCTATCTGGGGATCAATAAAACATAAACACATTCCTGACTAGATCTGTGGAGATATATGAATTTTTATGCCAGGGTCAACAGGAAGAAGTCAGAGATTTATTTGCTTGTGGCAAGTCTCCAAGCTCTGGCCACTGTTCTTACCCTTACGCGCCAAACATCACAGCCAAGAAAATTTAGATTAACGCCATTAGCATAGACTCAACCTGCACTCCATTGAACAGAATTGCATTGCTACATCTTGCACCTTTGAAGCAAACACACTTGCATTTGCACTGAGTACTCAAGAGACACAAATTGTATCCATCTTGTGCCAAACAAAACAGTTTTGTTTCTGGCACATAGGGCGCCCTTGAGACGATACTACCCAAGGTGTTGCAGAGCAGTGAAGGAACACCATATTGATGTCACCCCACTCACCCGGCTGATGCAATGTGGAAAACCCAACCTGGACCACGTAGGTGCTGAAAATGAATTTGTGCAGCACTCTGGAAACAAACAGTGTAGAGCTGCAAGATGGGCCCCACATAAGTATTTCTTAAAAGACCAAATTGGAGGCAAGGTCATTTTTAAGATCTTTTGCTTCTGGGAAGTGTCAGCTAGTACCCCCCAGTACATTTGGAGGTGTTTTATGGGGTTCTTGTATTTATGCCACTACACCCTCACAGGGAGGACAGAGGAGGTTATGACCTGGTCTCAAAGGATCACTCCTCCTTTAGGGTACTCATTAAAACCTACTGATCCTAGTACCGCTCTATGTGACTTGCATCAAATTTGTCTGATCATTGTTCTTTGAAATAGTTCGGGACATTTTATCTAACTAAAGGGCAGCTATATAAACGCAAGGAGCTGTCGTCTTGACTGGACAAGCAAATAATTCCACTGTATTTGCAAAACCCCCAGGTGCAGTTCCCTGTTCCTTGCCCAATAAAAACACCAGCATGATCTCAGTTTTAATTTAAAACCAGAAGCGGGAAGATCATTTTACCCAACCCACAGGTGAAGGGTTACACTAACAAAACTGATACTGAACTGACGGCTAACAGCAAAGTAACTGCAGTCCGGGAGATCAACTGGTTTAAAAACAAAAAAAATCATTTAGCTCCATTAAGTTTTGAAGCAGCCATGAAAAGAAGCAGTCTTCAAATTTCAAATCAACAGATTGAAATAATTTACTCAACATGTGAGATTATGGAGAATAATGAATACCTGGAAGTGATTACTAGCCTATAATCTCACTGGCAAAGGGTCAAACAACGTTTGAAAAAAAAGAAACATCTGAAAGTGGAGAATGAAATTGGAGCCTAATAATCACTCCCAGCTATGAATCACTTCACTTTTTCTTTAGTTAAGCATATACAAGCAATTTACTCCCTGGTGTTCAGTGAGAGGCAGCCTTTGCTTGGTTTTTAAAATGTTAGCTCTCAAAACTCTGCTTACAACACACTAAACAGAACCAGGTGGCATGGGATCTCTCACATAGGGCTGTGACCCTTTTTTTTTATCTCACCACTGAAGCTAGTTCAACATTAGTTTGGATAAAGGTAATCAAGTTCTCCATTAATTATTTCTGCCTGTTTCTGCACATCCTCGGGTGGGTTTTAGGCACATTAGACATTAGAAGATTGGGCAGGAAATGGAAGGAGTTGCCAATTCATCATTGACTGGTTTGCTCATGAACCAAAAAATAAATTCCGTCAGGGAATCAAATCAAATTGTCTTTTTTCCTACCGCTCCCCCCACCTCCCCCCCAACAAATTAGCATTTTGGGTTACAACTCTTGAGAAATTTGAGATAAAGTACATGCTAGAAATAAAGGGGTGGTTTTGTATCTATACATTGCAATGGTTTCCTCTGATTGTGATTATTCTCATCTTCTCTGTGGGCCCACCCACTGAAGGAGATGGACGGATTGCTAGAACAGTCAACAACTGCAGTAATACCAAGTGGTTAGTGGAATGGTAGATGGCAAACTAGGTAGATTTGTCCTTTATTATCGAAGTTCCTGCACTAATGATATGATCAATGCTTCAGGTGATAGGTGGCAGATATCTACTCTTTGAATGTTGCATATCAAGCTTCAAGTAGGTTTATGACATGTTAAATTAATGTCTTGTGTTCTTTTCCACACCTTCTCCAGCATTTTTAGCTTCCATACATCACCTCAAAGGCTGCTTCAACAGACGAGATCACCAGCTCTACTGCCCAATTAAACTTCCAATTGTCGTCCAAATTAAATTAACACAGGACCACTTTAGCTACCATGTCTCCAAATTTCAAAAAGCAGCGGAGTATCATATCACACCAAATTGCTTTTTTATCATCGGTGTGAGAAAGGGAAAGTGTCCCATCTTTGATTAGTCCAAGTGAACCTTCTAGAATAACAACTTATATAAGCAAGTAAATAGCAGGTTATCAAGCTTCCTGACAGTGAAAATAATCGATGTCCCTTTCTCATTTCTCCCTGCTGTGGCAGAAAATTAACCATCACTAATTCAAAGGTTTCAAAAACATTTGCTCCAATTTGAGCAGCTCAATCTAATTTTACATCTTTGAGAAGGCTAACAGGGCTCATGTCATCAAAGCTATTAGCCAGATACACAACAAAATCAATCACAGCACCTGCTTAGATTTGAATTTTGAGCTTAGTTCTGCTCTCAAGCAAGTAGTCTGAAAAATCATGAAACAGTTGTAGCAATTTAGGACAGGACAGGACAGGAGGGTACCTGACAGCAGCTGCTCTGTTTTTCTTCTTGATGTTCAATTGGGCTTAAAAAAAGGAGTTTTTTTTTAAGCACAATTACCTCAGGAATTATATTTTTTATGGAAAATTTATAAACCTTTATCATTTGGTTTCATCTCAGCACACATCCCTTTCATATTTTAAAAATGAAGTATTTCTGGCTGTATTATTTCTTAATCATGTATAAGAACAGGAAGATACTTCCTCTCAATTCTTTTCCATTGTATTAAATTATTATTCTTGACAGTAGAATTTTCCCTTTGGATTGAAACGCACAGTTTTTGAATTGGATTGTCTGCTTTTTCCAGATAGCCTGATTTTCTTTGGCTTAGGCTAAATTCACAAGTCAGTTGCCAAATTATTAATTTTCGAAAGATGAATCCCCTGAGCTTATTTATTTCTTCATTCGCTTTTGTGGATGTTAAGTCGATCATTGACAAACAAGGAAATATCATAATTGGAATCATGATCTTTCTTCCTGCTCCAGTTAATCAATTCGAAAAAGATAGTAACTTGGTGCTAACATATAAAAAACTCAATGGGCTCAATGAAAGTGATATTCAGTTATAATTTAAAAGACTGAAAAATTCAAAAAGAGGGAGAGAACAAAAAAGAACAAGAATGGAAAATGAGAACGGAAGTAAAAGAAAAACATAAAAGGGAAAAGCCAAAGAGGAAGAGAGGGAAGAAAGTGAGACAGAGAACTAAAAAAAAGAAAAAGAGACTGAGAACAAGAAAGCAACTACAAGGTTTTCTAACAAAATGGTCTAACTGGGTAGACAATGTGCAGTTGCCAGATTTTAACCAGAATAAAAGGTCTTTCAGCCATAACCAAAACACATTGATGGATCAATAGTTTATATGCTTTTCAGTTTTCAAAATAAACTTCCAAATTCCTGCCCCAATTCTTCCCACTCCAACATGATTAAACAGTGAGTTGTGAGGGAGTTGCAAACTTCTGCTGACCTTTGAGCTTTCGATTGAAGACACTAATTGATAGAGTTTTTGGTAAACAAATACTTATATCCATTATGGTCTTATTCAGCCATGACTGATTAAGAGGTTGTAAACATGCATGCATCACTGGGAAGTGACATATTTTAACCCTGCATAATTGTCCCTTACAAAGCCTAAAGCTGTCCATGACTTATTTAATTAGAGCCAGCCTCTCGAATGTTTAATTCTTCACACATCAGTGAAGGAAATGTAGTAAATCCCCAAGGTGGTATTGGCTGCTCCATCATCATGACTCACTATGCATGTGAATGAGCAGAAACAAGATCATTCATTCAACTGAAATATTTGCGTCAGTCAAAAAAAACACACCATTGAACAAGCGAAAGGGATAAAGGGAGGAGGCTCAAGAAGAACTAGTTAAATAATGATGAAATGCCCAATAGTAAGCAAGCATAATGTTTTGCATTTGATTACCCTGCATTACATGCAATTATAGCACTTCATGCCAACTGATTAAGTTACCATTGTCATCAGCAATTGATATCAAGTCTCCCTTTACTTGAGATGAGCTGTCTCATCTCCTGAAGGTTATAAGCACAACTCTTGGCTTTTTTTAAGCAGCTCAAACTTTTACCTGTCAATTTATTTTGATATTCTTAAATAATGTAATTTTTGGTTAAAGTAACTGCTTGTTGCCATTTTCACTCACTCATCCTAGTAAAAAGGAAATTCTTCCCCAGCTCACCCAGTACCTTCTCACCTGCTGTCTCTACTAACCCCAAAACTGCTCTAATGTCCTATATACTATCCCCAAGACATGTAGGTAGAAAAGTAACTCAACCCTAAGCCTGTTGGGATACAAAAACTTGGCAGACCAGAGCAATTCAGCTTCAGATTTTTCTTGTTTAATCCAAGTGGACTGTGTTGGCAAAGATGGGGAATCAGCCATCTGAAGAATCAGTAAGATTGAAGACAAGAAGAGTAGGCCATTTGGGCCCTTGTGTCTCCTCTGTCATTCAACTCAATCCTGGTTAATCTTGTGCCTTGATGCCATTTTCCAACACTACCCCTATAACCCTGTAAGTCTTTGATATCTAGACAAATGAGAATCATTGGGATTAAGAAGGAGATTTGTGCAGTTGATGGGGTACTGTGCATGATGAAGTAGCATAGATGGGGCATGGGAAGTGCATGGGAAATGACGGATGAGGGTGGGAGGACTGTATTTTGTTTTATTGTAAGTTTAACGGCTGCCATAAAGATCAGTGAGGGCAGTGCTTCCCACATGCTGCCTCCACACCCACCATTGTGGCTGCCTCCAACCTCAATTTCCTTTTTGTTTTTTTTTTGGAGGGGTGGGGGTGGGATTTGGGCTCAGATCCAATTAACACCCACACCACCACCTCGCTTTTCCTCCCTCCACACCACCAACGCCCATCCAAAGTTGGAACCATCTGGGTCTTTAGTTAGTTCTGAGTGGTGTTAGTTGAGCCAGGAATCTGCACTCTTAACATGGAGGGGAAATCCAAGCCTTCGTTTCAAAACTACTTCACTGGGTGTAATTTGGAAAGCAGAAAGGTGCTGTAAAAATGCAAATATTTTGTTCTTTTTAATTTTTAATAAATATACTTTTCAAAGTTCCAACAATGACTATATGCTTGACAATTCTCACATAAGGGTCTTGATAGTCCTGATAGCACTGGTTTCCCACTTGCAGCCTACTCGTTTGGTAGGAAAACATACAAACTCTAGTTGTCAAAACTAACATTCCATTAGCTCTTCGGATTATTTTTTGAGGCAGATTACCTCTACAACATTTTAGTAATCCATATCCCCAAACTCATCAGGAAAGCCACCATTCCCAGCTTTTCAGCACATTCCCGAATGTTCTTGGAAGTGTCAAGCTTGTCCACTGTGAGCTGGTGGGTGGTATGAGCAGAAACCTGCATTAACCAGGACTGCAGTCTCATGGAGCTCGCCCAGTTGCTATGGATAGCTCAAGGATTTTGTTTTCTAGATTGGTCAAAGTGTGTTTCCCCCTCAGCCAGGAAATTGTAGGGCCAACGAGATGGGATAGGGGACTGGAGGGAAAATGGCCCACACCATTTTGGTCTTTTTTTGTTCATTAACTGCTCCCACTTAATGCTTTTGATTTGGAGATGCCGGTGTTGGACTGGGGTGTACAAAGTTACAAATCACACAATACCAGTGGACAAAACACTGCAACAGGAGGTACTAAGCTAACAGTGTTAATCACAGCTGTTTCACTGTCAATGCAGAATATATGTTAGATGCTCTATAGGCTTTGTGTGGACACTTGGTACTTGGTTTGAGGGGATATAACCATCCTGAAGAAAACAAAGACAAATAAGATTTTATGATAACCATGTTTCTTCGATGTTGGATTCTACATGCACACTGGCAATGCCCAGCTCTACCTCATTGCTCCATTTCTCATCTGCTCCAGGCTCTCTGATTTGCAACACCACTTGTCCATGAAAAAGAGCACAGAAAAGATTGACCAGAATGTTACTGGGACTGGAGGCTTTGAGTTATAAGGAGAGGCTGGATAAGCTGGCACTTTTTAATTCAGAGCGTAGGAGGTTGAGCGGTTACCTTGTAGAGGTTTATAAAATCAAGAGGGGCATAGAGAAGGTGAATAGCAAGGATCTTTTGCCTAGAGTTGGGGAGTTCAAAACTAGACAACATAACTTTAAGGTGAGAGCAGAATGATTTAAAAGGGAGCTGAAGGGCAAATGTTTCACATAGAGTCTGGTTTGTATGTGGAATGAGCTGTCAGAGGAAGTGATAGATGCAGGTTCAGTTAAAATATTTAAAAGATATTTGGACAGGTACATGAACAGGAAAGATTTAGTGGGATATGGACCAAATGCAAGCAAGTGGGACTGGTTTTGTTTGGAATACCTGGTTGGCATGGACAAGTTGGAAATGTGTTGCTGGAAAAGCGCAGCAGGTCAGGCAGCATCCAGGGAACAGGAGAATCAACGTTTCGGGCATAAGCCCTTCTTCAGGACCAACAGGTCTGTTGGACCAACAGGTCTGTTTCCATCCTATATGACCCTTTGGCTCTACATAGTTTCAAATTTCACATTCTTTCCAGTGCCTAGCCTCCTGATTCCACCTCTAATATTACCCTGATAATTCAAAACTTCAGCTAATCTCCTGATCATCCATGTCTTTGTTACCACTGATCTGCTCTTTCAAAACTGCACGTTGGCTCAGTGGTTGGCAATGCTGCCTCACAGCGACAGGGACCCAGGTTTGATTCCAGCCTTGGGTGACTATCTGGGTGGAGTTTGCACATTCTGTGTGGTTTGCTTTGGCTTCCTCCCGCAATCCAAAGATGTGCGGGCCAGGTGAATTGGCCATGCTAAATTGCCCATAGTGTTAGATGTATTAGTCAGAGGGAAATGGGTCTGGGTGCGGTTGCTCTCCAGAATGTCAGTGTGGACTTGTCGGGCTGAAGGACCTATTTCCATGTTGAAGGGGAATCTAATCTAATCTAATCTCTGCTGGTCAGCTTCCCACCCTCTGTAAACTTGATGTCATCTGACACTTGGAGGCTGAAACCTTAACTTGCACAGTTCTGTTCACCATTCACCCCTTTCTCACTAACTCATTCTGACTTCTGACTCAGCAACCTATCACTTTGAAAATCCTCATGCACATACGCCATGGCCTCATAAATCCTAATCACCATTACTCCTCCAGTCCATCATACAGACAATATATCAGATTAATATTAAAATAATCAGATTAAAAATAAAAGGGGTTACACTGGATTTGGTTTTTTGTTCAGCTGGCTGTGGGACTGGGCCTTAATAGCTTACACTTTAGCTGTAAACATTGGTAGATGTCATTGCTTTAAAAGGAAAATCATGCTCCTGTGAAGTAAGTTAGGATATTTGACTAGGGTGAGGATGCTATACAAATGCAATAAGTGTTGAAACTTTCAGCAGATCGGATGATGGCTAAAGATGGTTTTGAGTGACAGCCTTCATTGGGTCATGTGCTTTTAGGGACTTGTCCACACAAAACAATATCAAGATCCCAACTCATAGGCTAAATATTTATTGTCTGCTTTTTTTTTAAATTGATTTTCAGCATTTGTAGTTTAATTTCACAAATAACAACAATAATTCATTCTTCACTCACCCTCCAGGGGGCACTGGTCATCAAATAATTGTCCTTTCAGTTCTCCATTCAATACCTCCTGCAGGAGAGACAGAAAAGGAACATATTACAGACAAGGAACAGATGTGTTTCAATAGAAAGGAACCTCAGTCACTGAATCATTAACACAAAGGATAAGCACTTCCCTGCAAAAAGGACCTCGAATGAAAGCAGCAACAGATCCCAGTAAAGCACTTTGTGCCTAAAAATCAAAATACCTCAAAACAATCCCACAAGTGAACAACAATTGTTTGAAAGAACTCATTTAAACCTCTCTTCTCGTTTTGGAGGAGGAATGGTCTTCAAACACAGGCGAGGAACTTTTACTGATAGTTTCTGTGCATTTCAAATTTTATAAATAGCTGTGCATATTCAGCTCATTACACCCATGCTATATTTCCAGGACTTGATTAGATTCTCTACAGTATGGAATTAGGCCCTTTGGCCCAATAAGTCCATACCGACCCTCCGAAGAGGAGCCCACCCAGACCCATTCCCCCACCTTATATTTACACCTGACTAATGCACCTAACACTATGGGCAATTTAGCACGGCCAATTCACCTAACCTGCACATGGATTGTGGGAGGAAACCAGAGCACCTGGAGGAAACCCACGCAGCCACCAAAGGCAGCAATCAAACCCGGGTCCCTGGCACTATGAGGCAGCAGTGCTAACCACTGAGCCATCCCCTTACTTCCCCAGATTGCTTCTCATATTTTTCTGTTTTTCTCCAGTCCCCATTTACAAACTGTTCTGACTCCAAAATATTTTGTGAGGCCATGAAATGCTTGACCAATTTGCCACCTCAATTCCCACCTCAGGCGACTGACTGTGTGGAGTTTTCACATTCTCCCCGTGTCTGCGTGGGTTTCCTCCGGGTGCTCCGGTTTCCTCCCACAGTCCAAAGATGTGCAGGTTAGGTGAATTGGCCATGCTAAATTGCCTGTAGTGTTAGGTAAGGGGTAGATGTATGGGTGGGTTGCGCTTCGGCGGGGCGGTGTGGACTTGTTGGGCCGAAGGGCCTGTTTCCACACTGTAAGTAATCTAATCTAATCTAATCTAAAATTCTCCGAATTTCACTCTGCATTTGGAAATGAAATGTAATTAATTAATTTTCTCTAACTACCAACTCACTGGCCAGTGGAACATTTCTTACTCCACATTTTAGCCTTCAAAGGTTTCCCACAATTTTGCACACCTCTATCTTGATTGCCTCATAACCTTTTGTGTTCTAACAGATGGACTGCCAATGCATTTTAGTGTTTCCCCATCGGTACAGCCTCTCACTTCTTGTAAATGTGAGCTGTGTTTTCCCCACAGCCAGCAGTTGCTCAAGGCACGATGTCTGGACATCATATTCTAAGTTAGCCTTGACTGACGATTTATACATTACATTTATCAATACCTTTTTAAATTGGCACTTTATGATGCTATCCATGCCTCTCATAACTTTATATACTTGTATGCCGCCACCCCTCAGTCTCTTACCCTCTAGCAAAAATAATCAAAGATTGTCTGACCTCTCCTTATAGCTAATACAGCCCAATCCAGGCAACATCCTGATAAACCTCTTTCGAAACCTCTCCAAAGCCTCCACATCCTTCCTATAGTGTGATGAGCAGAACTACACACAATAACCAAAATGTCACATAACTAAAATTCTACACAGCCGCAACATGAATTCCCAAATTTTATACTCAGTGCCCCAACCAATGAAGGCAAGCATATTAAACATCTTCTTTACCACATTACTCACTTGTGTTGCCAATTTCAGGGAGCTATGGACTTGGATCCCAAGATCTTTCTGCACATCAATGCTCCTAAAAAGGTCCTGCCATTTACTGTATACTTTCGTTGCATTTGACCTCCCAAAATATGTCACCTCATACGTGTCTGGATTAAACTCCATCTGCCCTTTCTCCACCTAATCTTCCAATTGATCTATATCTTGCTGTATCCTTTGACAAACTCCCTCACTCTCCACAACTCCACCAATTTTTGTGTCATCTGCAAACTTACTAATCAGACCACTTAACACTTTCACTAAAATCATTTATATATGTTAGAAACAAAGACGTCACAGAACTCCAGTCATCCCTCCACAACTACCCTCTGTCTTCCATGACCAAGCCAATTTTATATCCAGCTTATCAACTCATCATGGATCCTATGTGACTTAATCTTCTGAACCAGCCTACCATATGAGACCTTGCAAAATGCTCTAGTAAACACCAGAGACACATCCACTGCTCTACCCTCAATCATCTTTGTCATTCCTCAAAAAATTCAATCAAGTTTGTGAGACAAGATCTCCCCTGCACAAAACCATGCTGACAATCCCTAACAAGTCCTGTCCCTAAGAATTTTCTACAATAATTTCTCTAATGTAAGGCTCACTGGCATAGAATTTCCTGGAATATCCCTGTTGCCCTTCTTAAACAAAGGAACAACATTGGCCAATATCCAGTCTCCTTGCACCCTGCCTGTGGCTAACAAAGATACAAAGATCTTTGTCAAGACTTTAGTCACTTTCTCCCTTGCCTCTCTCAATATCCTGAGATGAATCCCACCAGGCCCTGGGGACTTATGTACCTTAATGTTTCTCAAGCCACTCAATTCTATTTCCTTCTTAATATTGACATGCCCTGAAATATCAACATACCCATATCTACTCTTATCATCATTCCTTCTTAGTGAATACTGATGCAAAATATTCATTAAGGACATCACCAACTTCCTCTGACTCTACATGTAAATTTCGTACTTTGCCCTTGAGCAGACCTACCCTTTCCTGAACTACCCTCTTCTTCAAAATACACATAGAAAATGCTTTCGGATTCTCCTTAATCCTACTTGGTAAGGATATTTATGGCCTCTTTTGGTACTCCTAATTCCTCATTTAAGTTCTTTCCGACTTCCTTTATATTCCAAGAGCCTTGACTGATTTCAGTTTTCTAAACCTTACCTATGCTTTCTTTATCTTTTTGATTAAACTTTCAACATCTCCTGTCATCCAAGGTTCTTCAATCTTGCTATCCTTATCTTTAATCTTCTCAGGACCATGCTGGTCCACTGAACTCTAAGTAAACTGCCTTTTAAAGGACTCCCACATGTCAGATCCTCAAAAAGCCACCCCTAAGCTAATTCCTCCAGTTCTTGCCAAATACTGTTGTAATTAGGCTTTCCCAATTTCCCTAAAGACTGATTTTATCGTTATCCATTTCGATTTTAAAATTTGAATGATCACTATTCCCAAAATACACTCCCACTGAAATTTTGATCACCTGGCCAAGCTCATACCCAAATCCAGTATGGCCTCTTCCCTGGTTGGGCATATTGTTTCAAGAATCCCTCTACAATACACCTAACAAATTCTGGCCAATCCAGGCCTTTGACAGTAAGGGAGTTCTAGTTAATATTGGGGTAGTTAAAATCACCCATTACAACGACCTTGTTTTCACATCTTTCTATGATCTATCTATAGATCTGTTCCTCTGTCTTCTATTGGCTATTCAGAGACCTATTGGATACCCATGTTGTGGTGATTGCACTTTTCTTATTCCCGGGTTCTACCCATATGGCTTTGTTGGATGAGATCTCATCTCTTGGCGCAACTGTGACATTCTCCTTAGTCAGCAATGCAACTTCCCTTTGTTGTTGTTATGTCCCAATAGTCTTACCAGACCATAGGGGCTGCTCTCATTGAAGAGAAGTGACTGGTGGTGATTTAACCCAAGGGCCACCAGACCTCAGGCAAGGGACGAGGTCGAGAAGGAGAGTCCTTCATTGTAACCTCAAACCGGGATGGGAATTGAACCCACGCTGTTAGCATCACCACTGCTCTGTAAACCAATGATCCAGCCAACTGAGCTACACCAATTGCACCTCCCCAAACCCTTTCATATCACTCCCTATCTCACCCATAACATCTAACCCCTGGAATACTGAGCTGTCAGTCCTGTCAATCTCTCAAACAAGTTCCTGTAATGACTACAACAGCGCAGTTCCATGTGCTGATTCATGTTCGAAGCACATCTCCCTATCTTGTTATAGTGCTTTCATTATTCTGGCCCTGCTTGCTGTTCTTGTTAGACTTACTTGACATAACTACGAGCTTCATCTCAATCAATCCACATGCAGACCTACTATTCTGGCTTCCCCACCACCCCCACCACTTGCCAAACTAGTTTAAACCCTTCTGGGTGGCACTCGCAGACCTCCCTGTACCTTGGGCCAGAAATGATATATATTGCAAAACATAGAAGGGGAAAAAACAACATGCCGCTGATGGCATGAGGGTTTTTCTTGAAAATTGCCAAGTCAACCTTTTAACAGAATTCTTCATTAAAATTACACAAAGTTTGCAGAAAGCAATTGGCCCAAGTGATAAATAGCTGGTATGCCCCCCACACACTTCAGCACACCCACCTAGTTGTTGCTCCCTTGTGTACTTTCAAGGTTCCCCCTAACAATGCAATGTAAATCATTTGACAGGAACAGAATCAACATATGTACCTCTTCAACCCCACTTTCATATTTGAAACAGTTCCCAAGTCAATGACAGGCCTAAACTCTGGCCCTCCCCATGCATTAGAATGTACACCTGTAACTCACTCATTTACTCAATCGATTATTCTTGTCTGTGGAATTAAAACTACCCAGTGAAATCTGAGAAACCCGTAATCTCTCTTTCTGACCTCTAATGGGGCTCCCTCTTTCTGACAAGTGCTAGTGACTTGTTTCAGTTCAATCTCAGCAAATATCCAGAAGATTTTTCTCCCCTGTACTTGACTTTCCAAAACACTTTTCTCAGACACCTTCTCTTCTGTTAACACTATCGTGAATCATCTGCAGTATGCATGCAAGCCTTTGAAGTCTCCCAGGCAGAGGGAGGTGCATAAACAATTTCCAAATCTTTTGGGAAGTAGCCGTCATTGATCAGGAATTCTAGCAAGGGATCTTTCAGGATTGAAGTACACACACATGGCAAAAAGAGTTTCCTTCTTGTTTCTCTTGCTATGAACAAAAGGGAACTGGCAAAATGACAAGAGCTTGGGCTGGGAGAGAAGGCTTTGTTGCAGGCAAATAGCCAAATCTCTCCTTTGTCACCACAAACTCATCATTGTATCAAGGCTCGTGCGAGATAAAGGACAAGATTATGAAAATAAATCAAAATGATTTAGGAACTAGTTCAGAGGAACAAAAAGACCAACTCCAATTTATGCAGTTTTATAATTGGACTCAGTTAGAGACTGGCAGCTTTACTTAATTAAGAAGTGTCAGGATTAATTTTTATAAATCTACGGTTGAGATTTGATAAAGTTATGTCTGAACACAGAGGTAATTTCTTGATAAAATTCACAGAATTCTTAGGAATATTATTGGGCAGATGGGAGAGGAAACGCTGGATAAATGTTTCACTGCCTGCTGTTTTCTCACAATGGTCAATTGTAAAGTGCTACAGATTGTTCAAACAAGACTGTAATGCCACAAGGGACTGCTCTTCAGTTTACAGGTCTTGCACAGGATACAAAAGCCAGTTCTGACGACGTTCTCTACAAAATCTAGCTGAGTTTTTGTGTGAACAGTGCAAGCTCTCCTTAGAGTGTTCAAATGATGCACTAGTATGAAGTAGAACATGAAATACAACAATTTCTGATGAATAAGTAACCCAGGGGCAAGGGCATAACATCTCAGCTCCAAAGAATAGAAATCTACATTTATTCATAGATTTCTACAGTATAAGAGACTATCATTCAGCCTGCCGTACAACTGCTGGCTCTTTGAAAGAGCGATATAGTTAGTTCCACTTCATGACAAGTGCAGTCCTATCATTTTTCCTCTTCTAATATTTACATCACTTGAATTTAGCAAGTTACTATTGAAACTGCTTCAAACACCCTTCCTGCAAATTGATTGCAGATCGTCATCACGTTTCTAGGACATCATACATATTCTCAAGAAATTCCAGAGTAATTTACAGACAGGTAGGGCTTTATTGACAGCATAGTGATTTTTTTTTTGATAGCATTGGATAATCGTTAGTGGAGATGAATTCCCTCCCAATTTTCTTCAAAATAGGCTCATGCAATCTTTTACATCGTCCCAAATGGACAGACAGAGCTCTGAATTGTCAACTCAACCAAAAGATGGCAACTAACAGTGCAGCTCTCCCTTCATATATGGCGCAGCGCAGGCCAGATTATGTGTAAGAGGCCTTGGAGTGGAATTTGAAACCCCGACTTTAAGATTCAGGGTTGACTGAAACAAACTGGCAGGTTATAGGCAATCAGCAGCTGGCACTACATCACTCCCCCATTACCATTCCTATTTCCATTGAAGCCTACGGAATTGATCCAGGAAAGTTGCAACACAGGCTGATAGACCCACTCATGCACCATCATCAAATTAGCATCCATGTTTCTGCAACACATTCGCATCTGCATTTCAAGTTGGACAGGCTGGATAGGTTGATATTGTTTTTATTTGCATGTAGGAGATTGAGGGGTGACCTTATAGAGGTTTAAAGTCATAAGGGGGTAGAGAAAGGGTGAATAGCAGGTGTCTTTTCCCTTGCATTGGGGATTTCAAGACCATGAGGCATATTTTTAAGCTGAGAGGAAAAAAATTTAGAAAAAACCTAAGTGGCAACTTTTTTTTTTAACACAGACAATGAGGATGAACTTACAGAAGATGTGGTGGATTCAGGTACAGTTACAACATTTAAAACACATTTGAATAAGAATAAGAATTGTTTGGGATTTCAAGACCATGAGGCATATTATTAAGCTGAGAGGAAAAAAATTTAGAAAAAACCTAAGTGGCAACTTTTTTTTTAACACAGACAATGAGGAATGAACTTACAGAAGATGTGGTGGATTCAGGTACAGTTACAACATTTAAAACACATTTGAATAAGAATAAGAATTGTTTGGAGAGATATGGGCCAAGTGCAGGTAAGTGGGATGAGTTCAGTTTGAGATTGGACTGGCTGGACCAAAGGGTCCGTTTCCATGCTATATGAATCTATAATTATAAGTTACTGAGACCAACATGATCAAGACAAGTTCCCTTAAACAGAGTAGGAAAAGACAGGCATGAAGATACAGGTGTTAAGATTAACATTGACAAAAAACAACATTAAAACAAAGTAATGCCTCTTTTAAATTTTGTTTGTTGTGTGCAGCCTATATTTTTCAACAAGTAACACTTTTCAATGTCTTGCTCTGAGCAGTGTTTGCAATACCTTTCAGACAGGGACAACACAGCTAGCTTTGTAGTAAATTATCTCACCTCAGTATTCCTCAATATCAGTGACCAGGATCCAGCATGTACCATTTAAATTAGGAGATTATAATCTCACACAAATCAAATGTCCAAAAAACTGGATTTGAGTTACATTCGGGAAAGCTTCTGTGCAATGAAGCTTTGAAACCGACTGCTCTGATTTATTTAATACACGCACACACACAAATCAAAAATCAGAAGAAAGAGCTAGTTGACTGTTCCCAAGATCTGTGGAATCATTGCCGATTGCCTTTCAACTCCACCATTTCCAGCCTTTCATGTAGAGTCAGGTTGCAGGGCAGCTGTCATCGCTTGGAGGGGAAGAATAAAGGACCAGGTGACATCAACCCAAACTCTGCAATGACTCCCATTGCCAGCAAACCTCCCCTTTGCATTCCCAAGGAGCCAGTAACACTACAGAGCTTTGTTCAACACTTCCCTTCAGAAAGGTGACCTTTATGAGCTACTCATTTCAGTCAACAGGTCGATAAGGAACATTGTACTAAGTGCACAGGAGTTTCCTAAACAACACAATTTTGTGGATAAAAGTCAATGGGATGGGCAGCAGTGTGAAGAGAGGACCGGAAGTCATTGATCTGATAACAGTACCTCAATGAAAGATAATCTACACTTTAAAAGGTGACCAGTGAGCTCCATTAACACCCTATGTTTTATGTCCAACAAACTGCACATTTGCCATTCATGTTTCCAGATGAAAGATTTTTTTAAAAAACAAGAGTACAAGAGTGGGCCAATTCAGATTTCAAGCTGAAACTTTCAGAACGAAACAAGCATTCCTGTTGAAATATGTCCAAAGACTTCTCAATTTCTTCATAAATTGTTAATGTGCAATTCGCTTTTATTTCTAACAATGAGTCAATGGAAACAAAGAAAAATAATATTTTTTAACCACAGAACAGAATTAGATTATTGCCATATTTTGTAGACAATGGAAAATGGATATGTAATCAGTGTCTTCTCTCCCGCTCGGCTCTGGGGGTCTGACCTTATCTGGCTCCATTCCCAGAGCCATCCAAGTGTAGTATAGCATCTTTTTGGAGATGCTCCCTTCCTAGTGCACTCAGTCTCTACCAAACTTATCCTTGACCCTGGGGAGAATTTCTCTGACACTATTTCAAAAAAAAGGAGGATCTTGTATGTACCATTACTGCACTGAAGAATCAGACTATTTGTATTTTAATCACTGGTGGGGGGCTCAAACTCTCAACCTTTTGACTTAGAGGTGACACTCTAAGTATCACCATTGCATCATCATAGCCTAGACCTTTTATGCCATTACTAATATTAATACCATTCCATTACTTGCCTCAGCTATGCTGCCTTCTGCCCATTCATTCAGTATTTGGTTTCCTTTGGCTGAAAGAAACATGCTTTGGACTCCAGTATCATCTTGCAACTAATTCCATTTCCCTCCTGATCAGTAGTTTAGGTCAAATCCAAAGTGCAAAACTATACATTGCATCCATTACCATGTGCATTCATCTTGCAACTCCACCACAATTACCTGGTTCCCCCCAGACCTTGCTCACACCCATTCAGAAATCTTTACCCACACTTCTAACATCTCTTACATCACCATTCTATGACGTGGAGGTGCAGTGTTGGACTGGGTTGGACAACGTCAAAACTCATATGACACTAGGTTACAGTCCAACAAGTTTATTTGAAAACACTAGCTCTGATCTTCATCAGGTGTAGTGAGAGAGGAGGTATCAGACACAGAATTTAAAAGTAAAAGATTATACAACTGATGCATATGTTTGGTTTATTTAGGTTTGTTCAATGCATTTGCATCAGTTGTATAATCTTTTACTTAGAAATTCTGTGTCTGATGCCTCCTCTCTCACTACACCTGATGAAGGAACAATGCTCCGAAAGCTAGTGTTTTCAAATAAACTTGTTGGACTATGACCTGGTGTCATGTGATTTTTGACCATCATTCTAAAGCTCGAAGGTTGCCCATGTTCCCACTCAGGTCTGGTTATTCAGCGCTGACCTTGTTTATATTTAAAGCTAAGATAAGGTAGATCTTGATCAGTGGTGGAGATCAAGGGTTTTGGAGAAAATGCACAAAGGTGGGCAGTAGGAATGCTGGTTCTACCATTATATTATTGAAAGGCGGAGCAGGCTTGAGAAGCTGAATGTTCCTATTTTGTATGGTCTTATTGGTCCACATTAGCTCAGTTCATCTCAGGACAGTGATTTTAAAATCCTTCTCTCCATCTTTAAATGTGCCCACAGGCTTGCTCTACCATTTAAGTTGTTTCCTCCCTTTGTGTCTTCAGTTAGCCCTATGACTTCTATCTCACCATTGAGGAAACTGCCCTGAATTACCTCAGTCATCCTCCTTGGAAATGCTTCTCAAAATCCCACGCTTCAATCTGAGATAGCTGTACTCCTCCAAATTCTGATCTCTTGCACACTCATTACTGGACCATTGGCAGCCATGCTTTCACTAGAGCAGGCCCTAAATGCTTGAATTCTCTCCCTAAACCTCTCCTGCTGCCACTTCACCTTTGAAATACCCCTTAAAATGCTCTCTTTTTGACTAGGTTTTTGGTCTTCTGTCCAAACATCTCTACACGGCTCAGTGTATTATTATGTTTGATCATTCCCCTGTCTTGGGATGTTTTAATTTGCCAGAGGCATCCTATTGGTTGAAAACTTAGAACAGAAGGGGTGAGGAATGGAGAAATCTCATTTACATTATGCTTATTTAATTCAGGTAATTAAAAAATATATATGGAAACACATTCATTTATGAAATCACATTAAAACAAAGCTCTGTGATTTTGCAATGCATCTTAAAACTGGAAATACAACATTTGATCAGTTGATGTTCCCTAAAGTGAAAGGAAATTAAAATAGCTCAGAGCTTCAGGTTATCTAAAAAGATCACAAAGATTTCAAGATATTTATTACTTCAAAATCCTGAAACCAGTTTATAGTCTGCTCCAGTTTACCAAATAGTTCTAGGTCAAGATGAAAAAAAATGCATTTGTCAGAATACTTTATTGACAAAAATTATTTTATATTAAAGTTACATTTTAAATTTAGTACACAAATTCCACTCAAGATTTGAATCAATGTTTACAAGTAATCAATAAATAAATAAATAAAGCACTTTACACAATCAGTTTCCATCTTTTGACGTATTTGCTATTGAAGGAATCAAGCGAATACACTTAGTCTGTTTCCTTCACAAACAGATGGACCCTTGTAACACCTCACAAACTTTAGTTGCTTTCAAAACAATTGGATACTGATTTGTAAAGGAAATAGCCATACTGCTATTTGGCTTCTTTGGCTGAATAATTGATTTTTGTCATCTCTTCAACTCTAATCACTCCACAAAATAGCTTAGCTTTCAAGTTTTTGCTCTGCTGCAATGAACAAAGGATAGAGTTTTGACCTTTGACCTGGGGCCACATAGACATAAGTTTTGCACTAATTCTCCTTGAATATATCAATTCGAGGCTCGAGTGTAGGAAGCCACCATCTCAGAAGGTAATGCAGCCTGCAGTTCAGGTAATAGCTGAGGTGCCCTCCTTGGTTGAGATTCAACTTATTAAAAACCAGTAAAGTGCCCTCCACAGCCTCGTCACCATTGTGTGAGGGGAGCCGACTGTTGAACCACAGCTGTGGTCAAGCAAGTGAGGAGGATCTCAAAGACCCCCCTGGCCTGCTAATGAGGTAAGTAGCTTCTGAGCAGCTGCTCTCGTCCCCAGCATCTTGCTGGAGGAGTGGGCATTTGGTGCTGAAGGATTTACCTTTAGGTCAACTGTAAACTTTCAGTTGTCCAACGATACTAAGCCTCATTGGCCTTTAACAAGGTCAATTATTTATTACAACCTGCAGGAACATTGGCTGTGGTTGGGATGGTGCTGAACAAATTGTACACCTAGCCTTTGCCATAATTACCCCATATGGGGCTAAGTGCTCTGCACTAAATGACAGGGAAGTGAAGGGAGTGCTGGCAGCAGAAGCTCACCAACTATTTGAAAAGTAGTCTGAAACCAAAGTGTTTTTTAAAATTCATTCATGGGCATCACTGGCTGGACCAGCATTTATTTGCCCATCCCTAATTGACCTGAGGGCAAGTTAAGAGGGCTCTGGAATCACGTCATCCAGATCAGGTAATAATGGAAGATTTCCTTCCTTAAAGAACATTAGTGAACCACATGGTCTTTTACTGATAATCACCAATGGTTATCATCAAACTCTTAATTCCAGATTATTATTGCATTCTAATTCCATCATCGGACATGGTGGGATTTGAACTTAGGTCCCCAGAACATTACCTACATCTCTGGATTAATAGTCCAGTAGTAATACCACTAGGCCTTTGTCTACCATGCCATCTTCTAGAAAGGGGACTGTCTACCCTTCTAGATGGGCACAGAAGAGCAAGCACTACAGCTCGAAAAAGAACCAGAAAATGCATCCTGATCACTAAAACAGACTAGCTGGTCATTTATCTCAATGCTGTATTGCACAAGCTGCCTGTCACATTTCCCAGAGTAGTGCCAACACATAAACAACACTTAATAGCCTATGAAATGTTTTGGGATGTTCAGGGGCAGTGAGAGATAAACAAAAATCCTTTCTCTTCTTTTCCTTTTGTGCAGTTTAAGCCACTATTGCCAATTGTTCTTTCTTTCAAACCAGGAGCTCAGCCTGTGGTTTAATTACAACCTCTGGATCTGAAGCTCTGTTTCCCTTTATTTAAAAAAAAAGGGACGTCTGGCACTCAAACCCTGATATATAAGTAGCTCGTCTCAGCATCCAGCAGCTATTTCCTCCAAATTGAGGGTCTGTCATCTCTCCAAGAAGTTTTACACCAGCCCCAGATGGGAACAGCATTTCCCCATTGGCTGGCGTCCATTTCCCTTCCTCCCACCTCTCTCTCCCGCTTCCCTCCCTTGCCTGCAGTGATCAAAGCCAGGATTTGCTTTCGGTGACTATAGTGTTGGAAATGGAAAAAAAAATAAAATTCGCTTCAAAGTTCAGCCCCATCGCTATTCTCAGTACATTACCTAAACAATCAGCACATCCAACATGTCAAGTCATTCCCACAGAGGAGATCTTGGTGCATTTCCAATTGTATATGCATACCATAACATATATAAAAACATACCGCCAACACAAGTCAAGGCACTGGGCAGCCTTCAAACACTTTTAATCACTGCAACAGCTGGATCAAATCTCAGTGAAGGCAACAAGGTCAGTCTCAGTGGTGTGTAGTGTGCAAAGGCTTTTGGCAGAGCTTCTAAGCTGCTTAGTAGTCAAGGAGCAGCTACATTAAAGCAGCAAACATCAGCAAGGATAACGACTCACTCCCGACACTGACCCCATAACAAAACGCATCTCTTCACTGTTTTAACACAGACCTTTCTTCCCTTCAACTCTATAGTCTCAAGCATTGCCCAAACATGGCAATTTGGATGCTCGTAAAACTTCAGTCATTTCAACCACTGCAGACTAGAGAATGCACATAATTTCGGGTGGAATACTTAAAGAAGAATGGGTATCATTATGGGGTGTCCTGCTCGCTCAAAACTTAATCGAATATAGTCCAATTACAATTAACAAGCAATCAATCAAAACTAACATGGTGGGCAGAAACAACATTCAGAAACATGCATGAGTGTACACACACACACACACACACACACACACACACACACACACACACACACACACACACACACACACACNACACACACACCACACACACACACACACACACACACACACACACACTTCCCCTTCTCAACATTATCTTTATGCAAGTTTTTCTCCATCTAACCTTCTGTGCGGAATGCCAGCCTGTACGAATATTCTTTTTTGCAACCTTTGAGGTTGTTTGTAAATTAAATAAATAAGGCCGGGCTTTGAATTTTATTTCACCATCTTTCATCCACAGGACAGAATGAAATTTATTACTGCAGAACTCGCCCCAAGGGATGTTGTTCAAATTGAAATACAGCAAGGTCACCACAGCACCTCAGTCCATCTGGAAATGTAGTGATGAAATTTCCAAAATTATAGCAGAAAATGGTTGCAAAGACAGCAGTCAAACGGGAGCACCCAGTCACCAATCTTATCCTACAGATTCTCCTCAGTTCAATAAATATGGAACAAAAAGGAATTTAGGTGCAGTTTACACTGAGCCAATAAAGTGGTGGAACAGGGTCTAAGGCCGAATGGCCTCATTATTTTGCTAAATGGTGTCATTATTTGTGTGTTCTTAATGTGCATACAGTACTGTGCAGTTTCCATTATTGTTCAGTAATGAGTCAGATCAGTAACGAGTCTACACTCCTATTTTTAAAAAAGCATTTCATGATCCCAACAGCAATCATACAACACTGAAGATTATTGATCTTGCTTAAGTGGTTCAAGTTGAAATGAAGGATCTCCTCTCTCTCATATTAATTAAAAGATGAAGAAGAAAATCAACTGCTTGAAAAATGGCCTGGTGGCACAGAAATACATTATGGTGGTAAATTACTCAAATTGACAGGTGGAGAAGACATTTCTGTTGTGAGCTATGAATACATGCAAATCTTGGAAAAGGAACACATGTATAACAGGTTTATCCATCATTCAAATGAAGCGTAAAAACTTCTCGTAGTTTTAGATTACTTTTGGAGTTCAAAAAGGAAAAAATTTAAAGTCACCTTATTAAACCAGAAATATTCCACTGCTACAGTTTTCTAAGTACCATGAAAATCCAAAGAATTAGATTGAACAAAATTTCAGGAGGAAAGCAGTGACCTCACTAACAAATCTCTATGAAAAGTTTTGATTCTGCTTTTAAACTTTCAAACCAGAACCTTTGGAATTCTTTCACTACCAATGCCCAATGCTTGTTGTGGAGTCGGCAGGAATGAAGGATTTGGTTTTATTACGTGCACTTATGAAAGGCAAGGCATCGCTAGCAATGCCAACATTTATTACTCATTCCCAACTGCCTGAGAAAATGGTGTACCAACTTCTAGAAACTCTGCAGTCAACATGGTCATGAGGGAACCCCAGGATTGAATTAAGCGGAAATGAAGAAGGTGCAACATATTTCCATGTCAAGATGGCATGTGGCTTTCTGGAGAAATTGCCGGTAGTGGTGTCCCTCCTTTGTACTGGCTATCTTCATCGCAGGTCAAAGTCGAGACTTGCTTCAAAGTATTTTTGATGAGTCGCTGCAGTCCAACTTGTAAAAGGTTGGACAGTACACCCCCTGACTACCAATGGCAGAGGAAGCAATTATTTTAAGATGATGGATGAATTGTAAATAAAGTGTGGCACTTTCTCCCATGGGCAGCACGGTGGCACAGTGGTTAGCACTGCTGCCTCACAGCGCCAGAGGCCCGGGTTCAATTCCCGCCTTAGGCGACTCGCTGTGTGGAGTTTGCACATTCTCCCAGTGTCTGCGTGGGTTTCCTCCAGGTGCTCCAGTTTTCTCCCACAATCCAAAAATGCGCAGGTTAGGTGAATTGGCCATGCTAAATTGCCCGTAGTGTTAGGTGAAGGGGTAAATGTAGGGGAATGGGTCTGGGTGGGTTGCGCTTCGGCGGGTCGGTGTGGACTTGTTGGGCCGAAGGGCTTGTTTCCACACTGTAAGTAATCTAATCTAAGATGGTGTCAAGCTACAAGTATTGTTAGGGCTACACACAGCCTGGTACACTCATTTCCATCTGCAAAACCAGGTCAAGGTGTTAAAGTACACAAGACGGCCATTAACTGATGAAATGAATAGTTGCTAAGAATTGCTTTACAGAGTGGTAAGGATGTGGAACTGCCAAGTACATGAAGTGATTGCAGCAGATGACACTAATTAATTTAAGAGGAAGTTCAGTACATTCTTGAGGGAGAATGGAATCGATGGAAAAGGAGAATTCTAACTGAAGGAGGTGGGGTGGAGTGTAAGCACTGATATGGGATATTTGGAGCCAATGGCGTGTTAAACTGTGCTGTCGGTTCAATGCAAACATTCCATCTATTTCACCTTCTATCATCCTGGCAGCTACATCATGATAGAATGGTGATAGCAATCAATCTCCATCAATTAGTCTACACCAGACCCACACGACACAAGGAAGATTCCAACAGTGGGATCTTTGGGAGCTAAAGATCCAAAGTCACCTATTCGATGCTCTCCAGCATGCTACATTTACCACATGTCATGTCTCAAGTTACACAAATACCATATCCAAAGGTCTTATTTAAATTAATCTAATTCATGCATGAATGAACGAATTCCAATGACTTTCACCATCTCCCTCGGCAACCTGCTCCACAGTAAAGCAAGTTACTTTGAAAGAAAGAGGAACAGGGAATAAACTTGTCAAATCAGTCCAAAAAAACTGTGTGGGAAACAATTTAACAGCTTTAATAGTGTGTTAGCTCCATTTCTGGCCACTGCAGTACATTCCTGCTCTGTGCTTGGCCCATGCACAGAGCTTATGGTACGTGCAGAATGGCTGATAAAGCTTAAAGGGATTTGTTACACATTCCAAGGACCTTCTGAAAAATTCTTGCCCCCATGCTGTGACAAACTCTGGTCACCAGCTGGGCCATAGCCCCAGAGTTACATGTGAGGAGCGTACAAGGGCAACAGCAAATGAGGCACCCTGGAGCTCACTGCCAGTTCCTGTCGGTCAGTTTCTCGATTAGCACATTTTGCATGGCTCGGCATCTGGGGTTTAGCTTTGTATCATTTACACAAGTGGGAAACCCAACAGCAGAAGAGTTAAGTTGGCTTTCTAGGATTTACTATCGTGGAGTGGGGTGGAAAAGAACCATCCGTTCCATGCGTGTTATGAAATAAAGCACTGAGCAGTGCAACAGGCATGCCAAATGTATCTCAGAGCAGCACATTTCTGGCAACAAAAGAGCAAACACGCGATTGGACGTCATTCAGTGAATAAAGGGCTCCAGCCTCCTCCTCTCCCATTTCTCCCATGACAAATGTTCAGCAGCCAAAATTAATCTGTCTCATATGGGCTTTTGCCCAATAACTACCCCTCCCCCCCACCCCCCGAACCCCACTATCAATTTCCAAGCCATGAGGTAAACAAAATCGGAAAATCTCATAGCATTTTGAGCTGACAAGTCACTGAACATCTACTAGATCTCCAGTCTACAAATGGACAAGTTCTAAAATACAATGAGGTTGCCTTGAGGAAAAAAATAGACATGCAAACAAGCACAACTACTGGTACTGGGGATCAATAAAAAGACATTTTCTCTCAAATTTTCGTCACAGCAATTAATGAATATCCATTTAGAGCTGATAGGTACACAATAGTTATGAAACAAACTTCACACACAACAATGACACATTAATCTACATGAAAATAATTTCAGAGCAACTATAATGCCGACCAATACCAGTTGCAAATGATCAGGAAAAGGCTATTCAGTCCCATCTAACTGTTTGGTCACATCATGATTGTTCTCATGAATAGGAAGAGTTTAGACGGATATGAGCCAAATGCTGGCAAATGGGACTAGATTAATTTAGGATATCTGATTGGCATGGACGAGTTGGACCAAATGGTCTATTTCCGTACTGTACAACTCTATGACTATCTGTACCTCAACTCCATTCCGATGGAAAACAGTCCATGTTTCAGGCATCTATTGTGATGTCAATAGCCTTAATGAAATGGAAGCCAAGACTCACTGTGTTTCCATTGGCAGCATACAATAAGTTAGCACTAGACAAGTGTAACAAATTATGCACTGGTTTTGTGATTTGTATTTCGACTGAAACCTACGATGACAGATCGGAGTTGAAATGTTGCTCCTCCAGGTCAGAGTGGAAACATTATAATGTTGACAGAATACCAGAGTGTACTTTCAAAAAAATTAAGAGGAAATAAATGATCTCGCAATTACAGACTGCCTTTCAACATGTTGCTCTTACAGACATGGGAAACTTTTGGAGTATAGTTGCTGTTGTTATATCAAATACGAGCTAGCTTGTGCACAGAAAGCTCACACAAAGTCGCACCAACAAGACAAGCCTCAGGTGACTGTGTGGAGTTTGCACATTCTTCCCTTGTTTGCGTGGGTTTCCTCCCACAGTCCAAAGGTGTGAAAATTAGGTGAATTAGCAATGGGAAATTGCACATAGTGTCCAGGGATGAGCGGGCTAGGTGGATTAGCCATGGGAAGTGTAGGGTTACAGGGAGAGAGTAGGGGCCTTCATCTGGGTGGGATGCTCTTCAGAGTCATGCAGACTCGTTAAGCCATGTGGCCTGTTTCCACACTGTAGGGGATCTATGATTCTATGAAGACATGTCCTTTTACATGATTCACAAGTTCTTAGCGTGCAGCACTGCAAGTACTCAGGAAAGCAAATGAAGAGGGAATGGCCCATAAAGATGGGGAAGACATGCAACAACTGTACAGTGCATTTGTGAGACTGCATCTCGAGTATTGTGTGCAGTTAGGGTATCCATATTTGGCAAGTGATATACTCAGATGGAAAGCAGTTTAAAGAAGGTTCACTAGACTGATTCCATGCAAATTATCATGCAAAAAAGGATCGAGGAGGTTGGACCTATACTCATTGAAGTTTAGAAAAATGAGAAGTGATCTTTTTTAGATTAGATTTCCTACAGTGTGGAAACAGGCCCTTCAGCCCAACTAGTCCACACCGACCCATTTCCCAGTGACTAATGCACCTAACACTATGGGCAATTTGGCCTGGCCAATTCGCCTAACCTACACATCTTTGGACTGTGGGAGGAAACCAGACCACCTGGAAGAAACCCAAGCAGACACGGGGAGAATGTGCATACTCCACACAGACAGTCACCCAAGGCTAGAATCGAACCTGGGTCCCTGGTGCTGTGAATGATAGAGTAGATGTAGAAGGGATATTTCCTCATTGGGGGGAATCTAGGACTAGGGCAATCTTTAAAAATAAGGACTTTCCTATTTAAGAAATGAGGCAGATTTGAGAGGGCAGTTAGTCGTTCAAGTTGTCCTCCACTTGGAGCAGAAGTGATGGAATTAATTCCCCCTCAAATATATTAAATTTTTGATGAAGGCGTCGAAGACTGAGGGTGATAGGCAGGAAAGAATGGAGGCCTCCATCAGATATTAGTGAATGATGGTGCAGGCTAAATGAGTCAAATGGGTTATTCCTGCCAGTTTCTTGTGATCTTATGACTAGCTGAACACTGAAATAGTGAAGTTGACAAATAAATAGAAATCAAGGATTTGTGCAAGTCTACAAGTTGCACAAATGCTAGATGGTGTAAATATATATTATCCAGTCACACACATACACACACTTTAGACCGATAAAGGAAAACTTAGCAACTCAATGGCTGAGATGTGTTCATATGTCATGAATAAGCATTTCCGATTGCTCATGCATCTGTGAACTAAATTGGGCAATCAATCGAACAGTAGAATTTTTGCCACTGTCTCACACGTTTTGCTTGGACAAAAGGGAAAATTGTTCTGGTCTCCATTTGTTGAAAGGGACATTGAGACACCAGAGAAGAGGCAAACTAGATTTACAAGGGCAATACCAGGAGGATGCACGCTTCAAGAAAGGCAGAACAGACAGGATTCTTTCCTGTGAAACCAAGATGTGACCTGACAAAGGTTGACACAGTGGCACAGTGGTTAGCACTGCTGCCTCACAGCACCAGGGACCTGGGTTCAATTCCAACCTCAGATGACTGTCTGTGCAGAGTTGGCACACGCTCCTCGTGACCACATGGGTTTCCTCCATGTGCTCCAGTTTCCTCCCACAGTCCAAAGATGTGCAGGTTAGGTGGATTGGCCATGCTAAATGCAAGGTTATATGGATAGGTAGGGGGGCTGGGTCTGGCTGGGATTCCATGATTCTAGGTCTTTAAATCAAGATAAAGATTTGGTAGGGTAAACATAAAGAGGATGTTCCAACTTCTGAAAGAGACCAAAACTAGTGGCGATAAATATAAAAGACATTACTAAATCCAATAGTGAATCCAAAGAGAACATTGCCAACCAGTGGAAATTCAACATGTGGTGCCAACTGGGCAAATTTCTGCACTGTAAATTCTATGTAAATTAAAATTCAAATACAAAAATCACAACACCAGATTGTGTGTGATTTTTAATTTTGTGCACCCCAATCCATCACCGGCATCTCCAAATCAAAAATTCAAATACGTTGTGAAGTGAAATATTGGCAGCTTTTGACAAAAGGCAAAAAGATGCACTACTCCCATCGCAACAGATTACAGAGAAAATCTAGACATTTTGTAAGGCTGGAAATTGAGTGGCATATTGTGAATTAATTGAACTTATATAATTCCTTCAGGAGAATGATAACTACAGTTCATGGCTTTTCTCCAAGGAACTTTGAAAACACAATCCTGAGATCATCCTGGAATGCAAGCCATCATCATAAAGCCCTCCTCCACACTGGCTTTCAACAATAAGCATCAGGAGTTCATGGATTTCTGTGTCACCAGAATTATCTGTGACTATTTGATCTGTTTCCTCTTCTGCATCTGTCCCTTCTAGTTCATCTTCCATTAACTCTCCCTTCTCTAGCCCAAGCACTGAGCTTGCATTTTTTTTTAATATATGGTTTCTCTCCAACCTTCCTCATGCCATCTCTGAACTCATGTCCATGAGATCCACATCCTGAGGGTGCCTGGGTGATTTGGCAAGTGATGGTGAAAATTTCAAATCAGATGCCAGGAGACAATGGCCTAACTGAGGCTGGTGGGGACAGATGTGAATGGTAAACGGAACCTTTTGGAAGCAGAAAGCTTGAACAGATTTTAATGGAGGCTGCAACAGTCATCTTTATTTCTTCATTCTTTCATGGGCCATTTGTTGCTCATCCCTAACTGCCCATGAACAGAATGGTTCGCAAGGTAATTTCAGAGGGCAATGAAAAGTCAATCAAATTTCTGTGGGTGTAGAGTCACATATAGGCCAGACAAAGTAAAGGTGGCAGATTTCCTCCCTATTGGACATTCGATAAGAAGACGAAGAAAGACAGTTTCGTGGCTTCATTGCTGTGAATGAATGATGGTGTTAGGATCAGAGGGTAGTGTTTGGGCAACATATTAGCTTGTAATGGTTGAGAGGCGGTGAGTTAGAAAGTTGGCTCTCAGTGACACTGCCTGATGTCAGTTTCGTTCAATCAAGCCCTGAGTGCTTATAAATGAGGAGCCTCCATGGGGGTTCAACAACCCCCGGGGCATCCCTAAAGCAAGTCCTATGCCGCTATCTTAGTACACACCAGTCCTCAGTTGGCATCAGGGTGAGGGGTCACCCACAAACCTTCCTACGTTCAACCTAAACTGGTGCAGAGGTGGGAAAGTGGTAGGACTCACCACTTGCCATCTTTATCCCTAATTAAAACCCCCTGCCACCAAAATCACCAGATGGGAGGACATTAAATTCCAACCACGTTCTGAGTTCATGGGTGGAGCTCAAAGCCAGGAGCTAAGAAATGTATAAAATAAGTTGGAGGCGAAAGTTAGAGATCGGCATGAATTTGTAAATGAAAGCATACGTTACATTTGAAATAGTACTTGGGGCAAACTAGTCTCAAAAGGTATTTCAATACCTTTGAAATAGAATTTGCTGTGTTCAGTGCGAGTATGCAAGCAAGAAGGGGAATAAAACTTGGGAAAAATATAATGATCTTCTGTCAGAAGCCTGACTGAATAATGTAGATCTTTATACAGTGAGGACAAATGGTACAACCTCGGGTGACCTCTAGGAAAATATGGAAGAACCAAATAAATCCAAGCTGCTAAAGCCAACCATTTTGCAACACCCCTTTGTCAAGTAGTGATATCAGATAGAGACAGGGTGACCTCAAGCTGTTATTTCTCCATGATCAAATAATTTGAGACACTCAGACATCTAGTCTGGGGTAGAAGGGCCAATGAGGGGAAATGTTCAAAACTCACAGAGTGACAGAAATTAAGTATGACAAACGGGGGAAAGAGAGTAAAGAAAAAGGTGACATTAACATTCGCCAATCTTGCTGAAGTTTCATTAGTTGGGTCTTTCAACATTGTAATCATAGTATAAATTATCCATCATAAGGTACTGCCCTGAATAAAGCCTACACTTTAGAGATTAGAAATGCAGAAGCCCAACATGTTTCATGTCTGTATTCACTCAAATTCAAACACATCCTGAACTGATTTATTTTTCCTTTCTAATTAAGGAAACCTCAGGATTAAGAGTACAGAGCAAAACCCACTTCACTGAGACATATATCTTAGTTAGCGAGTTTTGAGAAGATCTGTAGCTCAGGTTGAGGTTCTGGATGTCAGTTTGCTCGTTAAGCTGGAGGTTCATTTTCATTAAAAACGTTGAAAACGAACCTTCCAGCTCAGCGAGCAAACTTACATCCAGATATTTCTTAGTTAACAAAACCGATACATACAAGTGCCTCTGCTAAAAACACACTTAAAAACAGAGTAAGTAATAAGAATGTGGTGAATTCTTTGCATCATGGAATTGTAAGTGGAAAATTAATGCATCAAAGAAACTCTTAGTTTCAGACCTGGGGAACTCCTATGTAAACAGTGATTGACGTATGTCACAACGTGGGATCTGCAAGGGCTGGATGTACACATTTTCTACAGTGTTTGCTTCATTCCATTTGTTAGTGTGGCAACAACAGTACTAAGATCAGAAATGCAAATGCATATCCTATTATTGTGTGATGAAACACATCAATGTTGCAGCATTGCTACAGGAAACCAAATGCTTGTTGAAACAAAGAGACATTTGATAAAAGAGGAATGTTGTAAAGGGTGACAAGAACTGTCATTTTTTAATTCTCTCAGGATATAGTATTTCAGGCAAGACTGACATTTGTTCCTAATCCCTAGTTGGCTTTGAAGTGATAAGCTGTTTTCTTGAACCACAGCAAAGTCACAGATTTAATATGTGCAGAATGGCCCATCACATCTACACCGGCTCTATTACCTAATGTCAATCATAGAATCATAGAAATCATAGAATGCCTATAGTATGGATGCAGGCCATTCGACCCATTGAGTCCACACCAACTCTCCAAATAGCATCCCACTCAAATCCACTCCCTTACCCTATCTCTGTAACCCTGCGTTTCTGCATTCTGGACACAATGCTAAATTGCCCACTGGCAATCCATCTAACTTGCACATCCTTGGATTGTGGGAGCAAACCAGAGCACCTGCAGGTACACATGCGGAAAGAGGGAGTGTGTGCAATCTCCACACAGTCACCTGCAGGTGGAATTGAACTCAGGTCCCTGATGCTGTGAGGCGGCAATGCTTACCTTTAAGACATCATACTATCAATGTCCTGGATTTTCCCCATCTCCCTGCACACTATCAGTGGGGTTGGTTAGCTCTACTGGGTTCAATTCCTACATTGGCTGAAGTTACCATGAAGGATTTTACTTCTCAGTCACCTCCCTCACACTTGAAGAATGGTGACCTCCAAATTAAACCACCACCAGTTGTCTCTCTCACTCTCTCTCTCTCTCTCTCTCTCTCTCTCTACAAAAGAGAGCAGCCCTGTGGTCTGGTAAGACAATGGAGACTTTGTCATGAATTGAATGGACGGAATAGATAAGGTAAAGGTATTTCTGCTCATAAAAGATGCGAATGAGAGGGTACAGATGTGAAGTGATGTGCAAACCTTTAACTTTATTACTAACCAAATAAAACATCCAATGCCCTCTTCAATTCCTCAATTGAACCTGCCTCCACCACACTTCTGGGTAGTGCATTTCATACCCTAACTACTCGCTGTGTGACAATCTTTTCTCACAGCACTCTTGCTTCATTTGCACATCACTTTACATCTATCAGTCTCATCTTTTATGAGAGGAAACAGCTTTACCTTATCTATTCTGTCCATCCTGTTCATGATTTGGAAAATCTCCATCAGATCTTCTCTCTGCCACCTTGTCCCCAAGCAGAACAGTCCCAATATCTTCGACCTCACAGATGAAGTTTCTCGTACCTGGTACCATTCTAGCAAATCGGTTTGCATTCTCTCCAATGTATTTATATCATTTCTATAATGTATCACCCAGAACTGGACATAATACTCCACCTGAGATCTGACAAATTGTCAGTCATAAGACAAAAGGATCCTTTGGAGTCATAAAGGTCAATAAAGATGCCAGGTTCCCTTCTCTGTATGGCATTAGTAAACCAGGCAGGCTTTTTTTTGGCAACAATTCAGTAGCTTCCTAATCACTTGTACTAATATCAACTTTTAATTTCTAGACCTCTTGAAACAGAATTCAAGTTTTTGGACCACTACAGTGAGATTTCAATCAACATCCTGTCGAGTATTTGCCATTGTTTTACAACAGAGTGAAGACCAACTCCACTCCATCATTAACTCAACCCTCCACCTTCTTAAGGCAACAGGAGATGGACAATGCCCACCATTTAAATGATAAATAAAAAAAACCTACATCCCTTCAGATATTTTGTGATAGCTTCACTTATTAACAGAAAATAACACACCCAACATATCCTTCATTTTCCTTTACAAACACTGCTAAGATTTTCACATTGTGTTCAAATTCCTCCATGCCCTCACCCTTGCCCATCTCTGAAAACCCCCTCCAGCCATACACAATCATCCAAGGACACTGTACTCCTCCACTTGTGCATTGCTGACTTCCTTCACACCTTCAATGGCCTGGGACCCAAGCTTTAGAATTCTTCCTTAAACCATTGCACTTCCTTTCCATTGCTCCTTAAAATCTACCTCTTTGACTAAGCTTCTTGTCATTCATTTGGGATGAGTTACGACACCAAAAGCTAAATATAAATAAAATAAAACATAAAAAAACTTTGTTGCATTTATTAAAGTTACACTAGCTTCAAAAAAGTTACACATATTGATTCCCCAGAATGTAAGAGAACTACTTTATTCAAAGCAGAGTTACATCAATACCTAAATGAATACCTTAATCTGAGCAACCAACAGCAAGTCTACCACAAGCTGACTAATACGGTTTTAAACAAACTGCCCAGTTCATTGATAAACCTCCTAAAATCATCCCCTACATTGTTCAGTATATTTTTAGATTACATTACAGTGTGGAAACAGGCCCTTTGGCCCAACAAGTCCACACCGACCCGCCGAAGCGCAACCCACCCATACCCCTACATTTACCCCTTACCTAACACTACGGGCAACTTAGCATGGCCAATTCACCAAACCTGCACATCTTTGGACTATGGGAGGAAACCGGAGCACCCGGAGGAAACCCACGCAGATACAGGGAGAACGTGCAAACTCCACACAGTCAGTCGCCTGAGGTGGGAATTGAACCCGGGTCTCTGGTGCTGTGAGACAGCAGTGCTAACCACTGTGCCACCGTGCCGCCCAAACGAGAAGATGAAATATTGTGCAGTTATTTTAGAAGTTGCTTCTGGTTCAGTCTCAATCTCATCTGATTTATCCATTACTAATTTGTCTATAATATTTGCTTAGATTGCTGTTCTGTCTTGTCATCTGCAAGTGAAGGAATACTTAATTGACCATTTTTGCCAATACAACTTTTAGAAAAAGGCGTGGATTGGGTGAATTAAAAGTTTTAAAAAGGAGCTAAGGGGCAACTTTCTCACGCAGAGGGCGGTGCGTGTATGGAACGACAAGTGATGGAGGCTGGTAAAATAGCAACATTTAAAAGGCATCTGGATGGTATATGAATAGGAAGGGTTTAGAGCTATAGGGGCCAAATGCTGGCAAATGGGATGAGATTAGGTTAGGATATCTGGTCAGCATGGACGAGTTGGACCAAAAGGTCTTTTTCCGTGTTCTATATCTCTATGACTCTATGACTATGCACCTAGTAAATCACAATATAAACCAGAAACTGAGGGAAGAAGAACAAAGATTTCAAAGAGAACTGGTTATTTATATTTGTACTCTCCCACAGCTCGCACTTCACAAGCAGAAAGTCCTGACATAGTTCATTTACTCAGATAGATGGTACAGGCTCTGAAGCATATAATATTCATGTTCTAAAATCATGGGGGTAGATCAAGAGTACTTTAGGGATTGGTACATGAATTGAAATGTACTCACTTAATCACTTAGCTGCAACTGTTCCTAGTTTTTGATTTCACAGTCTGATAAACACCACAGCACAACAGGTCACAAAAAGACTTGTCTGTCATCATTTCCATCCCGATTATGAATATCAAACCTTAGATCAGACTTTTCACACACACTCACTCTTCCATGTCCTTTCCCCCATATGTAGCAATTTTTACTGCTTGTACAGATGAGTCAACCAGACTTGCATTTATAGAGTACCTTTCCACATCTTGGGCACACCCAAAGTACTTCACAGTCAATGACTACAATTCAAAGTACAGGAACACTAAGTTCAGAAATGCAGACATAAATTTCTGTACAGAAACTCCCATAAAGACAGTGAGATAACAAGCGAATAATTGGTTTATTTTTATTTAGTGGTATTAACCAAGGTGATCATTGAAAATTGCAATAGTCTTCAAAACAATGAGATTGCTAACACTCACTCAAGGAGCAGAGAGGTGTCGTCAGTAAAACACCACCTCTGACAGTATAGCATTCCTTCATCATGAAACTAGAGTGCTGGCTTGGAGGTGGTCATGACTCAGGAATTGAATTCAAATTGTGGTGCAGGCTCGAAGGGCAGAATGGCCTACTCCTGCACTTATTGTCTATTGTCAAAGTTCTGACTAGAGAGCAAGAGTGCAGCCATTAAACCTATTTGTTAATCTAATTTTAAAACAATGTAAGCTACATGTAAAGCTGAAAGAAATTGTTCATGAGATGTGGGCATTCATCGCTCGCTGGACCAGTATTGGCTGCCCAACCCCAATTGCCATTGAGAAGATGGTGGCATAGAACCTTCTTGAACTGCTGCAGTTCTTAGGGTGCAGATATACGCATGGTGCAGTCCGAAACAGACTACCAGGATTTTGACCCAGCAACAGTGCATAGCTTGCATTTCAGAGGGCAACTTGAATGTGACAATCCCATTTATCTGCTGCCCTGTCCATTCATGTGGTGGGTCCTGTGAAGGACTCTAGGTAATCTGCCGCTTTGCTGCAGTGTACCTTGTCGGTGGTACACATTACTGCCACAGCTGGTGATGAAAGAAACCTACGTTGAAGATGGGGATGAGATGCCAGTCAAGTGGATTCCTTTATTCTTAACTGTGTCTCAGTAAAATATCCTCCTCTGCATTGTCTCTCCCCAATTTTCTTCCTGCTCTTCCTAAGGGCAGTTCCTCAGTCACCTTCCAGTTTCTCACCCTGTGGGCATTATTCAGCTTTTAGCTTTAACAACTTATGGCAGAGTATGAAATGTTGAGGGAGAAAGACCTCAAAGTTGACTTTGACCCTGTCCTTCATCAAATATCCTCACTTCCATCAACAGCAATTAAGACCAGGAGTGTGAGTTACATCTCCCCAACAAACAGACTTCCATTCAAACAGCTCACCCTCATTCTGAATTGAGATCTGCCAACTTACACCTTTCCTGATCAAGGTTCACATGGTCACTCAAGGCTCTTCATCCTCGCAATAATGAAATCAACTCCAAAGAACATCTGTAATAAAAGATCTACAAGTACATACATCTGGATGAGGGCTTTGCACACGGTGCACCACTATCTCTGCCTGTGAAAATATTTATCTTTCATCTTGCTCCAGGTTATGAGGGATGTTAGCATAAGGCGTCACCGGATAATCAAACAGTTGAGGCTTTCAATAACTAAATAGAATAGGCCCATTTCTACTGCACCCAGTTAGCAGCTTACCAAGGTCACCCCAGTTACTAATATAAGCCGGATCTAAATGTCTGGAACTCAAATGACTCTTCCTGTTCGACAGGTTTATTTGACTACGAGAGAGACACAGACCTACTGCTTTTGAGCTTTTAAGCTCTTTTCTGTAAATATTTACATACAGGTGGATTTTTAAATAAGAGATTTCAGTCAAAGCATTCCTCACACCAACTTACACATTTTAAGAGCTTGTAGTCATCACTTCAAATAAAAACACACAAAAGCAAAAGGATCAGGCTATTCAGCCCCTTGAAAGACACAGTTCAGTACACATTCAACAAACATGTTCGAGGACAGTCACCACGCGTTCTGAGATTTCAGGCTTTTCAGCTTCACCATATTGTAGAATCTAGTTACAAAACCAGACGCCTTTCAAAGGCTATTGATGAGGTCCTACAATTCTAATTTAGTCCAAACTTGTCATTTATGAGGTATTTTTGGGCAAGTGGGAGGAGGTAATTAAAAGTGACTGTATCATTATTTGGGAAAGGAACCATTTGTTTTAAGAAAAAACTAAAAATTCTTGTCAGTTCCCCCAGATCACATCAGCACTTCAAGATCCAGAATTAAAGTCCCTTTATTCGGTTTCAGCAATATGTTTTTATCAATAAAAATGCTCACATTGACCAATCACATTGTTCAAATAATCTGACCTCTCCAAATGGTCATTTTAGAAATTCACATTGATAAATGCAACTGCTGTTTTGAGCTAATTCTCATGAGCCAGATGACTTGCATTCACACTGCTTTTCTTGGAGTTGGAGGAGTTATCTATCTGGATCAGACAATGGGAAAGCTCACATCTCCACAAAAATGACAAAGGGCTTTACAGATTACAGTCGTTTCTGCTATAACCAGTTCCTTCAACACAGGTTGGCTTTAATGCAATTGTAGAATTTAGAATGTTATTTGGAGAACACAAATGCAATTCTGGCCCCATTAGTTTAAATGGCATGGCTGTTGTGCGATTTTCTTATAATGAGAGATCGCACGGGAATGGAACTGTCATGTTATATCAGAACCGACTGTACTAGCATTGCAGGCAATAGAGCCTCTGAACACAAGATGCAGTTCTCACAATGCCACAATCATGTAAGCATTGTGGGTGATGAAGCTGCAACCTTCAAGCTCACTCTGTTCTGCTAGTGTGAAATGTACTGCAGGAGCCTGCAAGATAGAAAGGGTGGAAACAGAAGCCCAGTGATGCAAGGAATGTATTGCACATCACAGACTTTGACTGCACAGTGGAATGCTAGAAGGTTTTATGTTAGATCAGAAAATAAATAGCCTCCAAGTTCAGGCACTGAAGCACCCTCAAGCCTTGGTGGCGTATGTCCAAGTGTACAATGAGTGCAAATCTCATGCCACTTGCACACCATGTCATTCTTTGTGTATTTTCAACTGCACCACTAACATAGTTCATCCTAATCAGTTTCTCTCCATGACATCAATCTATTAGTTTTCAGCCTAACTCACCTGACAGGAAGGTTGCTCCTGAAGCCCATTTTACATCGTGCACAAATTTAATTAGATACAAAATTGAGGTATGGGTGTACAAAACAGATATCCAATCCAAACAAGCTCCTTTCTTGCTAGACAGGTGAAGTTATAAGTGGCATAATTATTGCAGAAACAAATAAATTAAAGATATTGCTATATGTAGTGCAGGAATTTTGTGCGAATAGCCACACCTTTTGTCACCTTTCTCCTCCATCCAAGTATAAAAGTCTCGCCAATCAGTCTATGGCGCAGCCCATTCAAAAGAATCTTTGCAAATTGGGCTTTTATGGTTAGACCTTCAAACGTGCCCCACACACAAAGCAGCAGCTATTAGTTTTTTTTAAACTAAGTGGGATAAAGTTCATCTCTCATTTTGGAAGTTGCAGTGCAACAACTTTAATATAGAAAAATATGGATCTGTTCCAACTGGTTCCACTGGCAGAAATGCGAAATGATGAATGAAGCAATCAGTGGAAAACAAAAATTTAAATTAATGAGTATTTGTGCACTTACTCGCACAGACACGTGTTTGCTTGTGTGTGTTTGTGTTTGCGCGCACCACACAAACACACATGCAAACAAATAGCAAAAATCTCCTATTTTGAAATAAAGTACTTTCCTGCAATTGTTCACAGATGCCTAAATTCAACTTTTTTTGAACACATCTGGCACTAACCCTATTAAAAAAAATCTTTGTATGAAAAACAGTTCTGCTAACATAATAACAGTGCAATTGCCCCACACTCTCCATCTGAGTGGAATTTAATATCAAGGTGATCTGCCAGCGAGGGCAGTCTGGAAATGCTATTGAATGCTTTGAAGTTTAAGTCTCCATTTCAACAGCTAAAACAGTTTCAGATGTGACAATGTAATTTTATGGCTTGAATAATACCTATATACTCACAGCTGAGGTCCACAGAGGGTGCATTACAACTATACTGAAAGATGGTTTGCAGAACTCTGGGCTCCTATAACATTATTCTCCTTCCCCAGATTTCTTTTCTACAGAAAGGATCTTATAAAACTACAGGAGACAAAAGAAATCAAGACAAAACTATTACTTTTGAAAGCAACAGCCATCATTAACAAAATTGTCTCGACTCAACTCTCCCTACATCAAATGGATTGAAAAGATAAGCACAGAATACAAAAAAAGTGTTTCTGAGCATTACTGTCCAACAGTTAAGTCTCACCAATGGTGCTCCATATTAAATGAAAAGTAGCCCTTGGAGAACAAGATTGAGTCACTGGCTGATTTCCTCTCTCCCCTTTTCAGAGCACCTGTTTTATCAACTCGGCTATACTCTGTATTGGCTTGCCAAAATATGACACTCACTTGTTATTTTCTTCCCGTGGACTGCTAAAAGGATGTGGTTCTGTTGTGACTATGTTATAGGGACTATAACTGAATAATAATCCAGAGTGAAAATACTAACTTCATCAGGAAGTGTGAGGAGTTGAAGTCAGTTTTAATAGGCAGAAAAAAAATTGGGTAACAATGACCATGAAAATATAGGGCTTTAAAACGCAGTTGGAATGCTAATGTCATCGCATCGTGACTCACTCTGGCCTAACCATAAGTCTAGTCCTTTGCCTATAGTGCTTCATAGACTTGGATTCAGGAGGAGGCTATTCAGTTCATTGGGTTGGCCTGATCTTTGAAAAATTAGCCCCACGCCTCATAGCCCTGCAAATGTACCACCGTGCATTACTGGATTCAAAATGTTAACTCGGTTTCTCTCTCCACAGACGCCAGACCTGTTGAATTTCTCTAGCACTTTTTGTTTTTATTCAGATTGCCAGCTTCCACAGTATTTTGCTTTTATTTGAACATGTTCCTCGCCTTTATTTTTGCCAATTATCTTCAAGCTGTGTTCTCTCACTGTGGAAACAGCTTCTCCTTATTGACTCTTACAAATGCTTCAAGATCTTGAACCTCTATTAAAACTCCCCTTAGCCATCACTGATCTAAGGAGTATAGTTCAGCTCTGCCCATCTTCTACCAAACTGAACTCCCTCATCTCTGATCTCATTTTAGCAAGTCACCCCTAGACCTAACTGGAGACCTTATCCCCTTCCCCACCTTTTCCTAAGGTGAGCTGTACTCAGAATTCCATTCGTTTATCCGTTCACAGAAGGTGGCAATTTCTGGCAAGGCTTCCATTTATTGCCTGACCCATAACTGTCTGACAGAAGGTGATATCTGTGAAGGCACTCCCAGAAGTCTGTTTTTAGGTAGAAAGTTCAGGGTTTTACCCAGTAAGAACCAAGGAAAGATGTGTGTGAAACATGGAGATGAACTTGCAGCTACTGTTGCTCCCATTCTCCTACTATTCTAGGTCACAAACTCATGTCAATATCCCCTTCATGGAATCCTACAGATTTAATCAGAGAGGTCTTTTACCCCAAATAGCAGGCATTCAACACATCCTGAATCCTTATGATGCTACATTAGACTTTTGCTGTGATGTCATTTTGACTCCTGCATTTGCCTGAGCTCTACACTGTCACCCCCAGCACCAGAGATTTGGGAGCTACGCTCAAAAGGAATCTTGAACTGCCTGCTTCCTTACCCTGTCAGATGGCACTCACTTGCAATCCTCCTGAACACCAAGTCTGCAGAGTGGCCATCTTCTAAAAAGTGTAATTCAAGAAAGCTTCAATCACTCATATAGCCTACAATGACGGCAGCACAGAAATCTTGAGCTCAACCAAAAATAGCCCAAGGTACTTCCTGTTCATGCCTTATCCAGGTATATGAACCATTCTTGAGTACGTGCATGGCACTAAAGTTGCAGGCGATGTATCTCAAGTTATCCTAAAGTGTCATTTTCTACTTTTAGTATGAATATAATTATTTATAACAGGTTCATATTTCATGTAATTTGGATCATTTACTGCAACTTGCCAGTATTTAATTTTATCTACTTAGATTTAATTACTCAAATAATATATTTAATTGTTACTCCTAAATTTTAATCATTTTGCATTGCCTTCCAATTCTTCACCAAAATTCCTGTGTTAAAGCTCTCAATATTTTGCAATTCCCTCTGTGCTTTGAACCATCTGCTTTGGAGCTACAACTTTGAATATATACCAGGTGTACATCAGTCAGTACTGGTCAGTCAAGCTCCAGCCGCAAATAATTAACATCTTGTCACTACTTGATTACAATTGAATGACAGTTAACTATCAACATAAATGCAGTTTTGGAAGCTGAAAGGCTACATTCAGTCTCAGTTTGACAAAAATACACTTTCAGTACTACTTGCCAGTGAATTCCCAATCTCACCAAATTCCCATTTTAAAGTCATCAAACTGTTTTAGAAATTAATGACTGGGAAAAATCTGCCTATCCATTCCTAATTTAAAATCGCTCCAATATATGACCCCACAGTGTGTGCGGCTCTTACTAAAGGAAGTCCCAAATTCCAATCTTTTTTAGACAATGTTTCAGCATTTATAGTACAAAACGTGTAGGTCAATGAAGAGAATACAAAAGGGTATTACAAACTCAGCACTGCAAAACAGATGCAGCTCCCCAAATTAAAGATAGAACTTGCAAGCTCTGAAGGTATGTAAAGTCATCTTGGATGTAGACATAGCCAATGAATCTAGTCAAGATTCAGAACAACGTTGCACTTCTGCCAACAGCCTGTGGTCTGGATTCATGAAACCCTTTTGCGTGAGTCAAGTCTCGGAATATATTTCACAGTCACTGAATTAAAAGGAAGTCTAACAAATTATCATTTTCATTGTGGTTGATTTTGGGCTTCTAAATGGCTTTGGCTTGGCATGCTAACGGAGCATCAAAAATGATTCTTTTCAGCTAGCCAAATGACAATTTGGAAAAACAAATCAATTTAGAAACTGGACATTATTCACAGAGACCATCTTTCCAGCAATAAAGAAGCTTCCTGTAGACTGGATTGGGACATCTCTTCATCATTACCATTTTGCAGTTGTCCTGGAAGTAGTTGTCAAGTATGAAGGTTATACATAATGCACAAGTTCAAATTAAAACAGCTCATTAGATGAAAGTCCTCTCAAGGCTGTGACCAGAGAGAAAATTAAAACAATTCAAATAATAGAAAACAAAATTGATAATCTGGGCATAATTATGACATGATAGTCATAGAGTTGTGCAGTACAGAAACAGAACCTTTGGTCCAACTTGTCCATGCTGACCAGATATCCTAAATTAATACAGTCCCATTCACCTGCATTGTCCCGTACCCCTCTAAACCCTTCCTAATCATGTATGCATCCAGATGCCTTTTAAATGTTGTAATTGCATCAGCCTCCACCACTTCCTCTGGCAGCTTATTCTTACACGTACCACCCTCTACATGAAACGTTGCCCCTTTGGTCCCTTTTAAAATATTTTAATTCACCCTACCCATGCCTTTCTTAAAATAAAATTATTGGCAAAAATGGTCAATTAAATATTCCATCACATACACATAACAAGACAATCCAGCAATCTAACCAAAAATAATACACGAAACAATAATGGATAAGTCAGAAGACATTGTGCTCAGACTGAACCAGATGTAACTTCTAAAATCGCTGCACAATATTTCATCCTGTTGTTTACTTGTACCAGAGAAGATAGGGAGTGATTTTATTTCTTTTTTTTTGTCAGGCGTACCCCTTAGGACACTAGAATCACAATGTAAACTATATGGATGCAAAGTCCATATTGAAGGATTAACGTAAACCACTACATTTGTGGGCAATATTCAACAGCTGTTTATTAGGAAATAGTATTACCAGAAAATATTCCTAAACTGTAAAAGATACCAAAAGTTAAATAGATTATCTGATTAAAAGTGACTTTAAACCCCAATGCCATAACGCCTAACCTGTGCTAATGGGTTTTGAATCAAGTTTCATTGAAATGTTTATCTGACAGACAATAGAGACAGAGGAGTCTAATCACATTTGTAATGAGGAACCTTGCACACAGCCATCAGATAACTACCAGGTAATGTGTGTGGTATTGTTTGAGGGATTAACAGTTGCCAGGACACAGGAAAGATTCCCCTTACTCTCTTCCACATGTACCTGAAGTAGAAGTTTAAAATCCTATCCAAAAGGTTACATTCATTCTCACAGTATGACACTGGCCCCCTCCAACAAGGTTAAAAATCACACAATGCTAGGTTATAATCCATCAGGTTTATTTGGAAATACAAACTTTCAGAGCGCTATATAATGTCACTATGATCTTTTGCTATAAATTCTGAGTCCAATGATCCTGCTCCACCTGACGAAGGAGCAGCACTCTGAAAGCTTGTACTTCCAAAGAAATTTGTTGGACTATAATGTGGTGTTGCATGATTTTTAACTTTGTCCACCCCAATCCAACGCCGGCACCTCCACATCACCCCCTCCAACAAAGATCATGAGCCTTAAAGAGATGAAGTTCAGAGTCTGGAATGGGGTGCTGCACAGAACCAAAGCTGACACATCATAACTTCAGTTCAGGGAGACAAAATCATTCATCCTGTTTCCAAAGTAATTCCGTGCACTTTGGAAAAGAATGACATATCCAAAAGGGCACATCAAAACGTCTTCACTTTCAATGACATATTGGCAACATCCCACAAACATCAGGGGGATGAAGAGATCAACGAGGTAAAAACAATAACTGCAGAGCTGGAAACCAGATTCTGGATTAGTGGTGCTGGAAGAGCACAGCAGTTCAGGCAGCACCCGAGGAGCAGCAAAATCGACGTTTCGGGCAAAAGCCCTTCATCACGAATAAAGGCAGAGAGCCTGAAGCGTGGAGAGATAAGCTAGAGGAGGTTGGGGGTGGGGAGAAAGTAGCATAGAGTACAATAGGTGAATGGGGGAGGGGATGAAGGTGATAGGTCAGTGGCGGGAGGAGGGTGGAGTGGATAGGTGGAAAAGAAGATAGGCAGGTAG
>NC_057738.1:24420166-24468437 GCF_004010195.1 Chiloscyllium plagiosum
ATTCGAAGGAGAAATTGTTAAGGGTGAGGACCAGTTCGGCCAAATGAATGAGAGTGTCGGTGGAAGGGTACTGTTGGGGACGTCTGGAGAGGAGAAAACGGAGGGCTTGGAGGCCCTGGTCATGGCAGATGGAGGTGTAGAGGGATTCGATATCCATGGTGAAGATGAGGCATTGGGGGCTGGGGAAACGGAAGTCTTGGAGGAGGTGGAGGGCGTGGGTGGTGTCTCAAACGTATCTGGGGAATTCCTGGACTAGCGGGGATAGGACAGTGTCGAGGTAGGTAGAGATGAATTCAGCGGGGCAGGAGCATGCTGAGACAATGGGTCGGCCAGGGTGGTCAGGCTCGTGGACCTTGGGAAGGAGGTAGAACCGGGCAGTGCGGGGTTCCTGGGCTATGAGGTTGGAAGCTGTGGGTGGGAGATCTCCTGAGGTGACGAGGTTCTGTATGGTCTGGGAGATGATGGTTTGGTGATTGGGTGGGGTGGGATCATAGTCGAGGGGGCGATAAGAAGAGGTGCCCTCGAGTTGGCGTTTGGCTTCAGTGGAGTAGACAGGTTGAGGCGGTTAATGTCCCGGCAGCAGTTGGAAATGAAGAGGTCGAGGGCAGGTAATAGGCCAGCACAGGGTGTCCAGGTGGATGCAGGGGGTTGAAGGTGGGTGAAGGGGTCCTCGGAAGGTGGGTAGGAGTCCTGATTGTGAAAATAAGCTCGGAGGCAGAGGCAGCGGAAGACGTGTTCGACGTCACGGCGTGTATTAAATTCATTGATGCGTGGATGGAGGGGAATGAAGGTGAGTCCTTTGCTAAGGACTGATCATTCGTCCTCAGTGAGGGGAAGGTCTGGAGAGATGGTGAAAACTCGGCAGGGCTGGGAGCTGGGATCTGGTGTGGGTATGGAGCTGGGAGTGGGGGTGGAGCCAGTAACTGGAGTGGATGTGATGGTGCGGGGAAATGAGGATGGAGTCATGAGCAGGGGTGATATTCCCCTCAGGGTTCTGGGGGCCGGGAATGGTGACAGTGGGATCTGTGGGGGGGGGGGGGGCGTGTCAGCAGAATGCAGGTGAGTGGCGTTGGTGTGGGCGGAAGTGGTAGCAGACACGGCAGGGGTGGCGGAAGTCACTGAGAGTGTGACATCAGCGATGATGTGAGGGGCGGAAGTGATGTCATGTGTGATGCTTGAGGAATTGTGAGGAGCGGAATTGGTTGTGAGAGCGGCCATGATGGGGACACCTCCCACTCTGCCAAGGACATGCAGGTCCTTGGCCTCCTTCACCGCTGCTCCCTCACCACCAGACGCCTGGAGGAAGAACGCCTCATCTTCCGCCTCGGAACACTTCAACCCCAGAGCATCAATGTGGACTTCAACAGTTTCCTCATTTCCCCTTCCCCCACCTCACCTTAGTTCCAAAATTCCAGCTCAGCACTGTCCCCATGACTTGTCCGGACTTGTCCTACCTGCCTATCTCCTTTTCCACCTATCCACTCCACCCTCTCCTCCCGTCGATTTTACTGCTCCTCGGGTGCTGCCTGAACTGCTGTGCTCTTCCAGCACCACTAATCCAGGATGAAAAGATCAGTTAATGTCTTTGATCTAGAGTTGGTTAAGGAGAAACATTGGCCAGGACTCCAGAAGAACTCCCTGCTCTTTTCAAATAGTGTCACACTTAAAATCTTTAGTATCTATCTCATCCATAAAGAATGCAGCAGATCCTCAACTTCAAAAATGGATACATTGTATTGAAATGTCAGCTTAGATCATTTGCTCAATTTCTTGTGTGGGATTTGACTCAGATGTAAACTGGCAGCGCTAACGTAAATTCTAGTGGAGAATGCATTAGTTGTTAGTAAAGTGTTGGAAGAGATTATAATAGATAGGATTTATAACCATCTAGAAAAGAATAATCTGATCAGGAACAGTCAGCCCGGTTTTGTGAAGGGTAGGTCATGCCTAACGAATCTTATTGAGTTTTTTGACAAAGTGACCAAACAGGTAGATGAGAGTAAACCGGTTGATGTGGTGTATATGGATTTCAGCAAGGCATTCGATAAGGTTCCCCACAGTAGGCTATTATACAAAATGCAGAGGAATGGGATTGTGGGAGACATAGCAGTTTGGATCAGTAATTGGCTTGCTGAAAGAAAACAGAAGGTTGTAGTTGATGGAACATGTTCATCTTGGTGTCCAGTTACTAGCGGCATACTGCAAGGGTCGGTGTTGAGTCCACTGCTGTTTGTTATTTTCATAAATGACCTGGATGAGGGCTTAAAAGGGTGGGTTAGTAAATGTACTGACGACACTAAGGTCGGTGGAGTTGTGGATAGTGACGAAAGATGTAGTAGGTTGCAGAGAGACATAGACAGGATGCAGAGCTGGGCTGAGAGGTGGCAAATGGAGTTTAATGTGGACAAGTGTGAGGTGATACACTTTGGCTGGAGTAATCGGAATGCAAAGTACTGGGCTAATGGTAGGATTCTTGGGAGTGCAGATAAGCAGAGATATCTTGGTGTCCATGTACACAGATCCCTGAAAGTTGTCCCCCAGATTGACAGGGTTGTTAAGAAAGCATACAGTGTTTATTAATAGAGGGATTGAGTTCTGGAACCAGGAGTTTATGCTGCAGCTGTACAAATCTCTGGTATGGCCTTACTTGGAGTATTGTGTACAGTTCTGGTCACCGCATTGTAAGAAGGATGTGGAAGCTTTGGAAAGGATGCAGAGGAGATTTACTAGGATGTTGCCTGGTATGGAAGGAATGTCTTACATGGAAAGGCTGAGGGCCTTGAGGCTGTTCTCGTTAGAGAGAAGAAGGTTGAGAAGTGATTTAATAGAGACATACAAGATAATCAGAGGGTTAGATAGGGTGGACAGGGAAAGCCTTTTTCCAAGTATGGGTATGGCAAACACGAGGGGACACAACTTTAAAGTGAGGGGAGATAGGAATAAGACAGATGTCAGAGGTAGTTTGTTTGCTCAGAGAGTAGTAAGGGTATGGAATGCTTTGCCTGCAACGGTAGTAGATTTGCCAAGTTTAAGTGCATTTAAGTCATCACTGGACAGGCATATGGACGTACATGGAATAGTGTAGGTGGGATGGGCTTCAGATTAGTATGACAGAGCGGCGCAACATTGAGGGCCGAAGGGCCTGTACTGTGCTGTAATGTTCTATGACAGCAGAATCCAAAACTTACTCCAAAAACACAACATGCAAGATGCAAGAATCTATTCTGGCTCGGTGGTAACACTACTACCTAAAACCTTATAAAAAATATTTGAATCCACGTTCCCCATCATTGAACTGAGTTCTCATAGTTACAATTGCACAAATATGCAAAGTATTTTGGGAAAGAGATTTTCAGTATCTTTTGTGGCATTCTGATTTAAATTGCTGAATAGCCATGCCTTAATTTTAAGATTATACCACCTTGCTCTTGATTAATCCAACAGATGTAATATCTCTGCATCGACTAATTGAGTACTTAAAAGTGCCTTGATCAGATCACCCTTCATTTTCCGATAGTAAAGGGATCCCATTTAAATCAGAGTCAAGCGAGCAGCACTGTTTTTTTTTCTGATATTTTTCATAGCTGTCTTCAAAGCATTCCACCACTGTCTCTTCTAATGGCATCAGCCCAGACTATTTCAGATTTCCCTCCTCAATCCAGACCCATTAGATGCCAAGTTTGTGCTTTGTTCTATTGCCAGGAGAACAAATAAATACATCGCTGGGGAGCGTGGGGGAAAAGGTTTGACAGATACAGACACTAGGTTAGGGTTTGATCTTTTAGTAATACTGTCCTACTTCTGTTCCTATTTTATCCATTGACAACTGCTAATAAGTGACTGGTATAGGGATAATGACATCCAGAAAACCAGGGATCGTCAAAGGAACAGGTACACTATTGTCAGAAGAACATTATCTTATTTAATTAGTGTATAGCACTGACATCAATGAACTCAGTGAAGATAAAACCAAAGGAGCTGCTCTGTATAGTGAGACATTTTCTTTGCCTCACCCCTCTAAAAAAAAAGTGAAGCCACTATTTCAAAATAAACTCAAATCTGAACATCATAGGATTGGATTGTGGTTCACAGCGACCACACTAAGCCAGCCTACATTGGCTCATATTTACCTTCATCCTAACACAGAAAGGACTTTTTGTTCAAAGAAAAGTGATGATGGGCTTCCAAAAATAAAAGGGCAAAGCAGAACATCGCTCTTGTACTTTGTTTCTGAATTGTTTATACCGAGTGTCAGCACAAACTATGTGCCCAGTGAGCTGCCCAATGTTCCTGTTATTAATAATTGTGAGAAGCCCATTGTTCATTTAAAGCAAATCCAGGAACTTTCAATATGAAGACCTTGTTACTCAGTCATTTCTTCCACACACATATATTTAACACACACTAGACCTATTCCGATTACTAGTGCTTATCCTTTACAACTGTTCAAGTAATATTTTCCAGCAGCACATTTAAAAAGCCCAAAAGAAGTTTAGATTAGGTCAGACTTCAGAACCCAAATACAAATCAAGTTAACAGACCAAATACTATGTTCGGCAGTGATGCTGTTGCTCTCTTTTTAAATTGGGCAAGACAAAGGCAGCTATGGGTCCCTGGGTAGCAGTCTGACTTATGAGTTAGAAAGCAAGCAATTCAAGCTGGAGATCAATATGAGGGGTGTGCTGCACTGTGCCTCTTGAATTGATGATTAAACAGAAACAATTTCACAATTACACTATCCTGCCAGATGGCAATGGTCCTGCATTAGGAAGTATGATTGGAGGAATTGGGGAGGATATTAGTGTAGTCACATCTATCCTTCCACCATCATTACTTAACAAAATTATCTGGTCACTGCCAATTGTGGGAAATTGCTGTGCACACATTAATGGTGTTTTGTACATTTCAGCAGTGACCAAACCTAACTTGCTGTGAAGTGTCCTCAGTTATGACTCTAACCCGTGGAGAGTTTTCTCCCCTTCAACTCCAGTTTTCCTCCTTGCACTCGGTCAAATGCAGCCTTGTTGTCAAGAGCAGTCACTCTCACCTCATCTCTGGAATTTAGCGGTTTTGTTCATGTTTGAAGTAGGACTGTCATGAGATCAGGAGCTGAGTGACCCTGACAGAAACCAATCTGGGTGTCACCGAGCAGGTTATTACTAAGCTTTCATTGCTTTATTGATGGATTGGGAGTAGACTGATGGGACTATAATTTGCCAGGTTAAATTTGATCTTTTGTGTGTGTGTGTATGTATGTGTGTGTATACAGGACATGCCAGGGCAATTGATAATGAAACCTGTGATATTCATCATTTTCAAAAGGAATGCAAAACAAAATTGAGGCATAATCTTTATTAATGGATAGCAAAAAATTACACGGAATGGATTGACATCTCATGTAGATAAACCACAGGACTAGAAAAACATTCCTTTAATCACTACTGAAACACTCTTCCTAACAGCATTTGCATTATATGTACTTCAGTGGTGCAAAATGGCAACCTACCACCATCACCTTAGGCACAATGAGGGAGAATCAACAATAAAAAAAAACTTTCCATTGATGCCCAACTCTCAAAAATAATTAAAAATAGTAATAACTCCACAGACAGCAGAGAAGCTAACTGACTCTGCACAGCAAATGGAACACATGTATGTTCAACAGCTATGAAGTGCTGAGGTGATATTTCAATTGCACAGTCTGAAATATTGAGTTAATGACTGCAAATATAAAGGCAAAGTCTGATCATCAACATGTTCTGTATCTACTGCTATAGGTTTAAGCACTTTTATGGGGTTTGTAGGGACTGTAACAAGGTCAGCCAAGTGGACCTCATCAAATAGGAGTTCCCTGATTGGGGCTGTTAACCTGGTCCAATCAGGAGACCTGTCTGACAGATATAAACAGGAGCATCCGATATCCTGCTTACTCAGAGCTGGATCAGCGTCAAGGATTCTCTGGAGAAAGGGTGACTTGGTGACGGGATACCAACATCTGTGGAGTTATTTCAATGATGATGAGAGAAAAGTACGCTCCTGAAGAAATTTGCCCGCAATAGTTGTCTTTGAGTTGGGGTAAGCACTTCTGGCATCATTCTGTTATTTGGGAAGCGTGACTTGTTTGATCCTGCAATCGAAAACTGGGCCCAGTAATGTGGAAAGAAAGCATTATGCTCTTCATCCAAATGGCATTGGGGCAATGAAAAGCAATGAGAAATCCTCCTGACAGCTTGTGGACCTACAGCACTTTTGATTATTAGAAGCCTAACGTTCCCCGAGGCACCAGATACAAAAAAACCTTAAAGAGTTGGTGGATTTAGTTAAGGAATATCATGACCCTATGCCTCCTCTAATTCTGAGATAATATCGGTTTTACTCAGCAACTTGAGAACCAAGGAATCCGTGTCAGGACTTTTCACTAGGTTAAGACGCCAAGCAGAGGCATGAGGCATCAGCTAATGCAGAGCGTAAATACATCCAGATAGAGAAGAAAGGCTTGGCAGTCATCTTCAGTGTGAGAAAGTTCCACCAATGCCTTTACGGACATGTATTTGTAATAGTAATGGACCACAAACACCTGGTAGGTCTACTAATAAAGGATAAGACAGTGCCTCCCAAAGCTTCAGACTGAATTCAGCAGTGGGCTCTAATACTAAGTGCACATAATTACAAGTTGGAACACTGTCTGGGAGGCCAACTAGTAAATGCAGAAGCTCAGAGCTGCCTCCCCCTCGTCGGTACACCACTGGCAGTACCGCCAGTGAAAGAGTCAGAGTCATAGAGATGTACAGCACGGAAACATATCCTTCAGTCCAACTTAGTCATGCCGACTAGATATCCTAACCCAAACTACTCCCACCTGCCAGCACCTGGCCCATATCCCTCCAAACCCTTCCTATTCATATGCCCATCCAGATGCCTTTAAATGTTGCAATTGTACCAGCCTCCACCACTTTCTCTGGCAGCTCATTTGATACACATACCACCCTCTGTGTGAAAAAGTTGCCTCTAGGATCTCTATTATATCTTTCCAGTCTCACCCTAAACCTATGCTCTCTAGTTCTGGACTCCCCACTCCAGAGAAAAGAGTTTGTCTATTTTCCCTATCCATGCCCCTCATGATTTTATACACCTCTGTAAGGTCACCCCTCAGCCTCCAATGCTCCAGTGAAAACAGCCCTAGCCTACTCAACCTCTCCATATAGCTCAAATTCTCCAACCCTGGCAACATCTTTGTAAATCTTTTCTGAACCTTTTCAAGTTTCACAACATCTTTCTGATAGGAAGAAGACCAGAATTGCATGCAATAATCCAACAGTGGCCTAACCAATGTCCTGTACAGCTGCAACGTGACCTCCCAACTCCTGTACTCAATACTCTAAGCAATAAAGGAAAGCATATCAAATGCCTTTGTCACTATCCTAATTCCCTGTAGCTCGACCTTCAATGAGCTATGAACCTGCACCCCAAGGTCTCTTTGTTCAGCAACACTCCCAAGGACCTTACCATTAAGTGTATAAATCCTGCTAAGATTTGCTTTCCCAAATGCAGCACCACACATTTATCTAAATTAAATTCCATCTGCCACTTCTCAGCCCATTGGCTAATCTGATCAAGATTCCGTTGTAATCTGAAGTAACCCTTCTTTGCTGTCCATTACACCTCCAATTTTGATGTCACCTGCAAACTTACTAACTATATCCCTTATGCTCACATCCAATGATGAAATGATTGAATAAATGATGAAAAGAAGTGGACCCAGCACCGATCCTTGTGGCACTCCACTGGTCACAGGCCTCCAGTCTGAAAAACAACCCTCCACCAACACCCTCTGTCTTCTATCTTTGACCCAGTTCTGTATCCAAATGGCTAGTTCTCCCTGTATTCCATGAGATGGGTAACTTTGCTAACCAATTTCCCATGGGGAACCTTGTCGAACACATTACTAAAGTCCATATAGATCACATCTACCGCTCTGCTCTCATCAATCCTCTTTGTTACTCTCTGGACACACTTCACAGTTGACAGTATCAGACTGTGGATGCAGAAAGATCCAGTCCTGGTAAAACTGCAACAGCTGATGGTGACGGGGGAAATCAAAGGGCCACCACAACTCTAATTAAAACCATTTTGAACAAGGACCCAGATCATAGCAGAGGACGGTATATTGTTACGTGGAGCAACAGCGATTGTCCCGAGCAAAGGTCGCCACCAGGTACTGGCTGAACTCCACCAGGGGTTTCCAAAGTGGTGAGTCATTATGCCTGGTGGCCAGGATTAGATGCAGACATAGCAGTGTTGGTGGGGGAGTGCCCACAGTGCCAACAAGGACAAAAATTACTGCCAGGAGCTCCCCCACATTCTTGGGAGTGGCTAGGTAAACCCTGGACTTGGTTAAATGTTGACTATGCAGTCCTTTTACGAATTCCTTGTTCTTAGTCATTGTGGATGCTCACTCAAAGAGCTGGATGTGAATAGAGTTCATTTGTTAAACACAGGGACGACGATACATAAACCATGTGCATTTTTCGGAATTTGATTATTTCCTAAATTCAAATCGTATTCGACATAAGGAGAGCTCCATACCATCCATCATCCAATGGTCTGGCAGAAAGACCAGTCCAAACCTTGAAGGCAGGTTTTAATGAAACAGCCTACAGCTTCATTTGATGCCAAACTTTCCAGTTTCCGGTTTGATTATAGCTGAAAAGGTGTTGCTGGAAAAGCGCAGCAGGTCAGGCAGCATTCAAGGAGCAGAAGAATCGACGTTTCGGGCATGAGCCCTTCTTCAGGACTCATGCCCGAAACGTCGATTCTCCTGTTCCTTGGATGCTGCCTGACCTGCTGCGCTTTTCCAGCAACACATTTTCAGCTCTGATCTCCAGCATCTGCAGTCCTCACTTTCTCCTCCGGTTTGATTATAGAACCACTCCTCATGCATCTATGGTGATAGCTCCAGTAGAGTTACGAATGGGGAGAAGACTCCACACCAGGTAAAAACTGATCATCCCGTACCTGAGGGGAGCGCAGGGGGTGGGGGCAATATGGCATCATGTTAAGCGAGAGAGACAGTTTACTTCAAGGGATGAAGCTTGATGTAGGAACCACAGGAATTGGTCCTACTTGGGTAGCAGGCTTGAAGAGCACAAGGGGCCAGGTCCAGTGATGTGTAAAGTGTGGGTAGGAATGAAGGTCCAAAGAAGCACACATATCATACGAAAGCTGCAAATGTGCAAACGGTGCGGGAGCAAAACATGCCTGGATTCCTGAAGAAGGGCTCGTGCCCGAAATGTCGATTCTCCTGCTCCTTGGATGCGGCATGACCTGCTGCGCTTTTCCAGCAACACATTTTCAGCTCTTGCTCCTCAACAGCCTTTCTGACTGTTCTGGAACCTGTGGGTTCTCCCACTCCATCATGTGTTGAAGATATCTCAGAATCTGAGATGGACACAGCGGATGTTGTCACTTCAACATCTTTGCTGCCTGAAGAGGAGAATGAATTTCTCCTGAGACGCTCCAGGCGCAAGAGATGAGCTACTATGCATTTCAAGTATTTCTGGTATAATGCAAGTTTCAATGTGAATTGGCTATAACACAATTGATAAATAGTGGATGCTGTTTGGATAGTGTGAACATGCTACTGCAGATGTATAAGCGATCTTCTACTGCATGGTTTTCAATGACGCAAGGTTGCACAGGAATGCAACCATTGCATTATAACAGAAATACCTGTACCTTATCAGAAGCAGACTTAGAGGACCTGACCTGGTGCTAAAACACTCCAGGAGGAGCTACAAAAGAAAGCACAGCCTATGTCCTCGGACTCAGAGGGGAATGGGCATAGTGACTGTAATAAGGTCAGCCAGGTGGACCTCATATCATGAGTTTCCGGACTGGACCAGATTAACAGCTCCAGTCAGAAAGCACAGGCTGATAGTTATAAACAGGAGTGTCAGACATCTTGTTCATTCTGAGAACTAGATCAGTGTCATGGACTCTCCACTTGTGAATAAAGGGTGACTTGGTGATGGGATACTGGCCTCTGGAGAGTTATTTCAGGGCTAACAACATTTTAGCAGCTGAACTGCACAAGTACATTAATAAACTTCCTATGCATGTTCGACTCTAATAAAATCTGTTGTTACTGGCTAGACTTTGTTGGTGATCAAACGGGGAACTAAATCGAGGGAGTTAAGCCAAAAATGTCTGCAGTAAGCTGAACCCCAAGCGACAGTATTCAATTCACTCATTCAAACAGCAAATAGATAGCCTTATGTAAAGAATTTGGAGAAATTGTAAAGCATTACAGCAGTTAAATGAAAAAAACCTCAAGTCTCTAATGAATAATACCCCTTCACTATGTCCAAATGTGCCCTTAAAAGGTTTTTTTAAAAAAGCTCAATCAATAGCAGACACAAAATAAAGTTCACAATTTGAATGAAAACAGCTGTCGGTTTTCTAAACTTTGTTGCTCTCTACCACTTAACCCTTATCCCTCAAGGTCCTTGTCTTGAAATAGCAGTGCTTTTGTTTCAAGAGTACTTTATCTTGGTCTGTAGCAAATCATCCTATTTCAGTCCTGCCTGTGGTAAAGATACAAGTGACCCCAGTACTGGATGGAAATGGGTTTTGGGAACAGGGGAATGGGATGGGAAAAGTACATCTGCCGCTAGAGAACATGACTCAGGATTTCCTATTGGGACTAAAGATGGGTTTACTTTGGTCAGGAAAGATTGGGATAGTCACAATGTACACCTGGTCAAAAATAGGGTGCAACAAACAATTATCCATTTTACACCTCACCTGATTTACTGTCCTCTCCATAATGGAAAGTAAAATTCGACAAAATCTAACATAACCAGCTGGGCAATCAAGTAAAAGTCCTGCCAGGGGAGTCAATTTAAAATTACAGCCCTCCCCTTCACATCTCTAACCAGAAACTAGAAAAAATCTAAAATTATTAACATACATTGTGAACAACGGCAGTTCTAGTACTGAACCTTGTGGCATTCACATTCCATCTTCTGCTACACTGAATAACTATTATGTGCTTTTTGCTTTCATCTTGAAGCATGCTAGCTCTCCATTCCGAAACGAAAGCAGAAAATGCTCGAGAAATGGAGAAGAATGGAGTTAAGATGGAGTACAGTGATGATTGGTCAGAAGATGGAGTACAGTGATGATTGGTTTTTCTCTCCACAAATGCTGCCAGACCTGCTGAGTTTCTCCAGCACTTTGTTTCTGTTTCAGAGCTCCAGCATTTGCAGCTGTGTTTTTGAAAAAAAAAATTACTCCCATTCTATTACATGGCTCCTTACCCCTCTTCACAGATGGAAGTAATCAAGTCAGTGATGCATTTCTATTCCTGACATGATTTTAAAATGTAAGGGCAAATGAAGCCAATGAGTGGATATTTTTTATTACAAACATGCTTCTGGATGATGTGCTTGGGATAGTTTTGAGGTATTATTGTTAAAAACAAATCAAAATATAAACATCCTGGATTTCAAAACTTGATTCGACTGGAAGGTGATTGCTATCCAATACACTTAGATGTCCCCACACTTTTGATGGGGCTTTGAATGACATTTTCTATTCACCGTGAGTCTAATTCAGCTCAGCGCCCTCTGCAGGTAATTAAAGACCCATGTGAACATGGCAAGGCAATAATGCTAATAAAAAATTATTCCAAAGCATGCAGAATATTTAAGTTAGGTTATTTAATTACATGTGGAATCATGCACAAAGTGAAATGAGAGAGGTTATTAACAAAGAGACAGACAAAATAACCTATGCAAGCTAGTAATTAAAATCCAAAGGATTGAAATTCCACACAGAGGAAGGTTGATTTTTGGTCCTAGACAGGGTTACTTGCAATTAACGTTTGTCACACCACTGAGAATTCATTGATGAACGCCTACCATCATTTACCTCCAAGAGTAATATCAGTAGAAGAAACTATCTAGATGAGCAGGGCAACTCCAAAATAAAAATCGATTTTGATGATTAAGTACCCATACCCAAATGCGGGGAACTGTTGTCTAATTTATTCTTTAACAGTGCGCGCTGGTCATCTCACTATTATAGCCACTGCAGAAACTGGTCTTTAAAAATTTGATCACAGAATGTATGGAAGGTTTCAAAGGAGGAAATTTAAATGCACTCCAGTCACTTTGAGCACAATCTAGGCTGACAATGCAATGCAACCCTATCAGAGGTGCCATCGTTTAGGCGAGAAGTTCCTTCGGTGGGGCACAGTGGGCCTCAGAGTGCTATTTGAATAGCAGCAGGGAAGCTTTTCCCAGTTTCCTGGTCAGCATTTAGCCCTCGACAAGCAACATCAAGAAGATGCTCAGTTGGTGTATTTCATTCTTCCTTGGGGAGACTTGCTGCGTGAAATCTGGCTACTACATTTCTCTAAAACACAACAGGGACCAAACCTCAAAGTACTCCATCAGTGTTACGGCACTTCAGAACATCTTGAAGTTGTGAAAGGTGCCACAGGCAAGTGAGACTTGTATGTGCATAGTTGAAATTCTCTCAACTCTGGGGAAATCAGCTATCAGTAAATTTGTGAATGCCCCAAATGGTTCTGAAAAATGTGTAGTGGGCATACAGTTATAAATCTACTGCAAAAGTATCATTATTTAATCTGCTTGTTTCAGCCTGCCTCCAAAACACTGGGGTGTGGAGAGATCAAGTAACATCCGTTGCATCACTGTTGCCATGTGAGCATTGACAACTGCCACATCAAAGCATGAGAAAATTCCCTGTTGGAAATCAAATGACTCAGGCCCCTTCCTCTGCGTGCAGCTGGCTTTGGAACAAAATACAAGACATTGCTGCTTGTAACTATGTTGACATGAACACAGGTCAATTAAAGTCTGAATGGGACTGGGATCCCAAAAGCCAACATCTTCCACAGTTCTACAGCCGTTCCAACAGGCAGTGAGCAGGCAAAAGAACATTCCCTTAGACAGAGGCACTTCATCCGGGTGGGACAAACAACCTTTCCGTTGAAATCCATGCCAAGTCAGTCAAAGCTGGGCAAATCCAAACCTCCACTACACAGAAATCCACACAAAAATCCCCTGTGAAGTGCTGATTGAGGTGGTTTGGAAAACATTCAAGAAAAAGTCCAAAAAAAATCATAAAAGAGCGCAGATGTCATCACAAACTTGAAAATAATTGTCCGAATTTTCCAAAATGTTGTTCTGCTTTTGCATTGCAAAAATAAACTTACTATTTTTACAATGCTTGTGGGCTGTTTGTGACCCATGCATCTTATTCTGACTGCTCCCGAGAATTTAGATTCTACACGATGCAACTACAGAGCTACATCAAAAATGCTTAGCATGCTTTAAAAAAAAATTGGCAGAGATCACACAAGTCATCTGCATTTAGCCAAAACGCAAATTTTTATCCCAGTTGTACGAGTGCTTTTTTTATATTTGTCGCTGAAAACACAGTCTGATAGAACAGAGAAACTGAATTGACAGGATAGTGTTTCAGAAAAAAAGTCATAATCTAAACTAAAAATAATACTGGTAAGTCATCACTGACAAGCAAAGAAAGATAAAGAAACAAAAACAGAAATTGCTGGAAAAGCTCAGCAAGTCTGGCAGCATCCGTGCAGAGAAATCAGAGTTAACGTTTTGGGACCAGTGACCCTTCCTCAGTTCTGAATTCTAAAATGGAGTCAAATTCACTAATACACTCCACAGTTCTGAGGTAGGATCACTGGACCCGAAACGTTAACTCTGATTTCTCTCCACAAATGCTGCCAAACCCGCTGAGCTTTTCCAACCATTTCTGTTTTTTCATAACCTCAAGATGGTATAAAATATTTTTTCAGCCAATTAAGTACCTTTTCATGTCTGGTTACTGCTATAGTGAAGGAGACAGCAGCCAATTTATGCAAGGAAAGATTCCACCAAATAGTCAGGAAATTGATCTTATTCCTTTTTTGAAAGGAAATATTGTTTGAAGGAAAACATTGGCTGGAGCACCAGGAATACACCTTGGCTTTATAAATCGACATGACAGACAGGGAATCTTTTGCATCTTCCAGAGAGGGCAGCTGAAGCCTAGGTTTAATGTCCAATCTGAATGATAGCATCTTTCAACTAGTCAGCACTCTCTCAGTACTATACTTTGGAATGCTAACTTGGGCTCTGTGCTCATAGCTGGAACAGTATTTCAATCTACAACTTCGGACTTAATTAGAAATGGAGTAAAATTCACTAATGCGCTCCACAGAGATAACATATCTAGAATATTCCATTAATAACTTCCTGAACATCAATTGTGAACCTTAAAGAAAACAAGAGTTTTGTGAAAGAACAGATACATTCCTAGAATTTCTTGTCAACCAACCAGATGAAGGAAGATGTTCAAGCTATAGATCTTGGTCTTTTCACTCAACTACATGTCTCATAGGAATGACATTTAAAAATCCTTTCAGGAATCAGAGGGAGCTGTAAAACACTCTGCAAACACCTTAAGGTTTAAATGGATCTAATTATGATAAAATAAAAAAGTTAAATCCACTCCATAAACCTAAAGCAAAAATCTTTAAAGTTTTATTTTTCTAAATTCTAATTTTATATCTTTCGTTCTTAGCTGCTGAAAGCAGAAGAACTCTCATCAGCCATAGCACGCTGAAATCAGATAGCCTAGCTGGGAGTAAAGGTCCAATTAGATTGGAGATACATTTGAAGAGAACAAACATCTTTATAAATAGATGCGCTTCATGCATTTACTTAACACCACTGCTATTTTTGCGATGCATTGAAGTTAGGCACTTCACCGGGAAACAGAGAGGGGCGGGTGAAATGATAACAGCAGGTGATCCATTACTTTAATGGGATACTGTATTGTGAAATGCTGAAGATTATTCTCAGTCATGGTAAATGCTTCTGTGTCAGTCTTGGTTTGGTGGTAATGCTGTTGCAGCAAGTCAAAAGGGTCTGGATTCAGGCCTCACTAATTCCCAGTGTTGCATTCAGGGGGTGGCAGATCTGTCAGCTTTTGGGAGTGTGGCATCAAATTAAGACCTTGACCTCGCTATCACATGGATATAAAAAGATCCCTTTGCACTATGTGAAGACCAGGAGCGTTTCTGTCATTGTTATTTGGGGGAAATCTGTTGTGCTTTCCGACACAGAAGCAGCTGTGCAGAAAAAATAATTTATAGGCTGAAAAATGTTTTAGAACATCTTGAGGCCAATGAAGTTGTTATATAAATAAATAAACTATATAAATTAATTTGCTTATATTTCAAATATCTTCACCAGTATTTTCTTAAAGAGCTGCAACTAAAGATAAAATTAGAATTTTAAAATAAAAATAACTCTTTTTGACTATAGTTGACCTCTGCAATACAATCCCAATATACTTTAAATAATTTATTAATAATCAGTGGATAATGAAAAAATAGGGAAAGGCATGTCTTTTGTTATTGGCAAGTAACAGATTAAGTGGCATAGGTTCAGTCGACTCTAAGAAATCCTGCAGGTTTAATTAATACCCCAGTTATCTGTAATTGCAAGTTGTAGTCTATGTATTAATCCTAACTCTAGCTTGCTTCTGTTGGGCTGTATGTGACAGTTGGACAGGTTTTTGTCCTAGTCCTTAACTCATTAAATATTCCCAGCTTTTAACAATAAAAATGCATGATGTGCAAATCTGAGGAAATGTACTTCTCCTTGCATAAATCAAGGAAAGTCAGCCACTTACAACTCACCCAATAAACTGAAACTGTCCTTAGAGGCATGGCATTCTAACCAGAACTCCATCTATAAACACATCGATTCAGATCCTACCTACCTTTCCTTGAAAACAAAACTGGAAATGACATCACCCACCTTAAGAAACCAAGACCTATAAATAGAGAGGCAAGACATATCACCAGTGCTTCACCATAGACTCTCACTGGAGTTACCTAGTTACCTAGTATGGTGACAAAATGTCTGAAAACAAATCTTCCAGCTCAGCGAGCTAACTTACATACTTATCATCAAATTTAGCTACAAATCTTCTCAAAAATCGCTACCAGTCTTTCAAAACCCATTTAAACAGGAAAGGCTCCTCTAATGGTAAATATTCTTCTATGTCCATTAATCAGCAGAAGTATTTAATCCACTCCTTTAACATTAATGCAAGGGTCCATGCAGATGTTATGAAAATCAGCAAGCAATGAATCATTAAACTGTTATGGTGCAGGAGGTGGTCATTCTGTCCATCACGCTTGAACATTCAAACAGCACTTCAAATGGGCCTCATTACCTCATGTCAATCTCCTCCTTGTTCTCCATATCTTTGCACAATATTTCTATTCAAATGCCCCTCTTGAGTGCCTCAACTGAACCTGCCTGCACCACATTTCTAGGTAGTATATTCCATACCCTAGCTACTCACTGGAAATGTTTTTTCCCTTAACACCCTCTTTTGCATATCACTTTAAATCTATGCCCTCACACTCTTGTTCCTTTGATGAGCAGGTACCATTTCTCCTTATCTATCTGTCCAGGCCATTCATAGTTTTGAAAACCTCTACCAACCTCCTCTCAGCCGCTTTATCTCGATGGAGAAGAATCCAAAATTCTTCAATCTATCCTCATAACTGAATGAGTTTATTATTGGCACAACTGAAGATTTCCTTGCTCAGAATGGGACTATGCCATTGAAATCCAGCTATGCACATGACTAACAGGCATATATACCAAATCAGTGCATCTTGCTTTAAATGAGAAACAACGTACATCTTTGGTCAGTGTTGAAACTTAAATGAATGGAAAAGCGTAAAATTAGGTGTTGCATCTTTTGACCAACACATCAGTCAGCTTATTGAATGGTTTCATTCCTTCGCGGCTGATCAAGTCACTTGTCCCATCGTCATCTGCACAAGAGCAAGGCAGAAGCTCAGTATCAAGCTTTTCACCATCTGTAAGGCTTATGTCAGGAGTTTGATTGGAAACTTAAGACTTGCATGGATAGGCACAACAAGAGTCACAAGAGAATCTGGGTCAGAGAAATCTAAACAGATGTCCCCAAGTGGACCCAATATCCAACCATACCATCAGGGCACCCATATGAATGCGCCAAATACACAACAGAGATAAATTTCAGAATCTTATCCCCCTCAGCTCTACAACCTCTGCTTCAAAGGGTGAAAGCAAGAAGTACCATTTGATCACCATCACCCCCAGGTCAGACACAATGTTGATTAGCATTCTTAACTCCTACCTAACCAACAGGACCATCAGCACAAGATCTTTAGCAGTTCAAAAGGTTCCAGCGCCACATTCTCAAGTCCACTGTGGTGGGCAATAAATACATATCCAGAATACAAAGAGGAGACTATGTTTCCCATTCCCAGTTAGGACAACTCCAGCGCATGAACAGTATCAGGGCTTTGCCTCCTCTCATCCAAACAGCTAAAGCTACTTTTTAATGGAAACACCTCACAGTTGCTGCAGAAGTTGACCATGATGCTATGTGAAGGCAGCTTTCAAAAAGTAGACTTCCACTTTCTTGCTTGTATTAACAAGGTGGCGTCACAAGACATTTCAGGTACTAATCAAAACCAATCTGTTGTGATAGAGAAAGAAACAAATTCCTCCACTGCCCAGCAAGGGTCCAGAAAACTCATTTGTACAGTAACATTTGGTACAGGTACAGGACTGCCCTGAAATCTCCAGGATTTGAAGTTTATTTTGCCATGACTACTCCAGAAGTAAACTCTCAGCGATATTTTTTAAAAAAGTGATTTGCCTTTTAAATTTTCTTTGAACATTTGTTTATTAGTTAATAAACAGTACCGGTGGGAGACGGGTTCATGTTGAGAGAGATAAGCAAATAGATTGGATAATAAAGAATTGGATTGCTTTGGTGGGTGCTACAAAAATGGATTGGTGGGTATGATCAATGGCAAAAGTAAGGGGGCAGGGCAGTTCAAAGCAGGAAGTCATCTGATAACACATTTAGGAGCATGTCCAACCAGAGTTGGCAATCCTGCTGAGGTAGCTCTGTGCCATAGGAAACACATTTTGTAAAGTATTTCGTTCCTTGCCAGTTCTCCTGTTAGACAAACATCCTTGTGCTATTCCGACTGAGACCTTGTATTTCCATATGTCCTTGAATTACAACGGCGCTGATTGAAAGTACATTCACAGACTGACCAGCTGTTTAGGTAACAATTTCTGTGAATAACAAAAGATCAAAAGAACATCCAGTACACAGGCTCCAATAGGCAGCGACATTATTCTAGACAGGATAATAATCTGTATGTATCCTCTGATGTGCTGATTTTGAGGATTACACAATGAACAGGGCACTGTTGCAGACTGTGCAAACACACACACAGTCACTAAATACAGGAAGGCACCTTAGATCAGTCACATGTGGATTTACAGAGACTGAATGGGAATAAATAGCATGGCAAATAAACAGCAAATCACGTGTTATAGAAATCAGTAACTAAACAGAAAGCTCTTCATTTAACTGTCTTACTATCTCCTCTGAATCAATGGTTGTAGATTTCTGTCCAGTCCAAATTCATGTACAAAGTCTCTAGTAGTGATGATGGAGTGCTGCAATGTTGGAAATGTCATCCTTTAGGTGCCCTGATTTCTAGGATAGATCCAAAATACTGTAATAGTCTCATTTAAAGACGATGATGAAGATTGTCCAGAACACTAGGTAAAAATGCTTATCCTTCCACTAAAATAGCTGAAGAAAAACAGACTAATGATCATCGTTCTTTGTAGAAGTTTGCTGTGCACAAAAATAAGCTACAGATTTTATCACAAGTGACCACAGCTCAATTCTAACACTGCAGCTGATGTTACAGCCCAAATAATTGGCTCTTTTTGACTCATCCCGTGGAGTGAGATGCCTTCCATCACTGGCAATCAAGATTTCTAGAAATGTTAATGTATTCGTGGGAAGTGCAGTTCTGGTGCCGAAGGACCTTTCTGGGATGATAGGTTTCATTTTGCATCAGCTCAATTAACAAATAATGCAAACTGGACTAGTGCAAACTGACCATCATCATTAATTTGAATCATCCAGCTAACTACATGTGTCTTGGTAGATTGCGCTTGTATATTACCTGATAACTGACTGAGCATGTTGTAGTCCTCATTTAACATTTTTAACCTCGTGGTTAACTCATGTCATGGCCTAACCTTTCTTTAATCTCCTCTAGCCCTGTAAACCTTCAAAAACTGTCCTCAAGCTGTTCCAATTTTCTTCCATCATTAGTGGCTGTGTCCTGAATCTGAAATCCCCTCCCTAAATCACATCTTTGTCCAAGCTTTTATAAACTGTCCAAAATCTTCTCATGTAGCTTTGTCCAATATTTTCCCGATAGCACTCCTATGAAGGTCCGTGGGACACATTTAACGGCCCAAAAAATGGGTTCTAACATAAATGCAAGTGAAAAAGAAAAAGGCTCACTTCCCATTCTGCTGAGCTTTTGTAAATACACTAATTACAGCAAGCTTCCCAGGGATGTTGCAAACAATATTTGGATGCTTTTGTTTCCACAGAGATATTCTATGTTCTGCTGCCAAAGAAACAAACAAGCCAAAAAATGAGGAAAACCGCACAACAGTAATCATAACAATTTTGTGAACTTTGGCATCGAAACACTTTTGAAAAATAAATCATAAAGTAAAAATCCCTTGCCTCTTTCAAGAGTTATTTATGGATGAAACTTCGTTCTCCTCTTGCAGATCCCATATTAGAAAGCCTTGGATAGGGTAAGAAAGTTCTTGCAGTAATATTGCAGATTTCTCCATCAGAATGTACTGTTCCCTAAGCTAACAACAGCTTGTATTGGTACAGTGCCTTTAAACGTGGTAAAACATCAGAAGGAGTTTCTCAGGAACATTAGGGAAGAAAATTTGGCACAGGGTCTCATAAGACGACATTAGGCTAGAAGTCCAAATGCTGAGGTTGAAAAGAGCGTCTTTAAAAGAGGGAGAGATAGAATGTTCCAGATGTTTAGGTTTAAGCTTACAAGGGTATAGACACAAATAACAGAAAACTGTAAAGAAGTCACACGTAGAATTGGAGGAATAGCGATTGCAAAGGTTAAAGGGCTAGGAAATTGATGTAAGGATGCACATATAAAAATTGACTACAATATAGATTAATAAGCATAGAAATGACTGATGTACAGACTAAACCTACATAAGTTTAAAAAAAACACGTGCCATTCCTCTATTGCTAAGTCATGCAAACAGGAATTTATAAAAAAAATTGTTCATGGGATATAAGCATCGCTAGCTAGACCAGCATTTATTGATCATCCTGATATGCCTGGAGAGCAGTTAACAGTTAAACCATATTGTAGGCTGGATCTGGCAAGGATGGCAGATTTCCTTTCCTAAAGGGCATGAGTGAATCGGATAGTTTTTAAAAATATAACAAACAAACAATTGTTACACACTTCCATTAGGTTAGTTTTCTTCAGATTTTTATGGACTTCAATTTTACAATCTGCCATGGTGGCATCCAAATCCACATCCCAAGGGCAACAGCCTGGAATTCTGGCCAGTGACATTATCTGCCCAAATATGTTCACAGCTCAATCCAGCTACATTTACAGAACTGTGCAATATCCCCTGGCTCATGGGGTAGATGGTAGCCCAATGGTATTATCGCTGGGCTGTTAATCCTGAGACTCTGGGGATCTGGGCTCGAATTCTGCCATGACAGATGATGGAATTTGAATTCAATTTAAAAAGAATCTGGAATTAAGAGACACTGAAGACCATGAATCCATTTGCATTTGCCGGAAATACCTATCTGGTTAACTGATGCCCTCTAGGGAGGGAAACTGCCGTCCTTACCTGGTCTGAACATGTGACTCCAGGCCCACAGCAACATGAATCTTAACTGCCTTCTCGGCAATTAGGGATGGGCAATAAATGCTCGCAGCCCTCATCCCGTGAATTAAAAAAAAAGGTCCAGAATAGGCAGGAGTAGAGGAAATTACAACGATTATACAGCATCCCCTGTTGGAATCCACATCATTTAACAGAAACGGATCCAGCATGATGCCTGCCATAGTCAAATGGCCGAATATTCACTATATTGTTTCAATAATGGACAATTGGATGTGGCATCAGAGGATTTCCATCAGATAGAAAACATTGTCAAATGACAGCAAGAAGTGAGAAGATTGGCAGGGAACAGGGAAATGACCATTCAACCACTCGCCACTGGGTCAGTCATGAAATGGCACAGTTTTAGGGTATAGGGCAGGAAATCCAGAAGGGATTTGGGGAACAAAAACCCTTTTTAGAAATCTGGAATGTCCTGAATGGGAAGATAGAGCAGGCTAGAAACCTTACAACCTTAAAAAAGATTTTGATGAGCACTTCCTACATCATAACATTCAACGATATGGGACAAGTGCAGGAAATTGGGATTAGCGCGCTCTTAGATGGTAATTATATCAGTGCAGACCCAATGGGCAGAAGGGCCTTTTCTGCACTGTATGAATCTATGAATCTATCCTACAACCACTCCATACCCGTCCCACCATTCAATAATTTGCAAACCAACTCCATTTCTCTCAATACCCCAGGTTAGCAAAACGCTACAGATCTTAGATTTAAAACTTAGCATCCACTACTTCGTGTGGGAATAAACTGTATTTCATTTAATGGATTGCTTTTTGCAAACAATGATTTACTCTGTATAGCTATTTTGTTGCTTCTGCCTGGCCTCCCCTCTGCTTTAGGCACATACCCACCTCCCCATCGCCACCAAACAAACCTCCCCCAGTCCGCTGGATCCCCCCCAGCTTCCCCCCCCCCTCCCACGACCCTCTGGTGGGATTTGTAAAAAGCACAAACCCATAGCAGATGTTTACTGCTGTAATGATGAAAGACACTGCTGTTCTGGACAGCAGCCATACGTTTTCCATTCAGAGATGAAAGGTTCCACATGCCTCTCAGCCACAGCGCACAGTTTCAAAAGCCAGCAAGATTCTTCTACCTCCAATCCAGCCCTCTCCACTACCAACCCCCACCCCAACGACCAACAGAACCACTTTACAAGAAAGCCTTGTACGCTTCACCACTCTCAACATCCTGTGTAGACAATTCCTCCACCAGAAACTTATTGTTCAGGAATTTACCTTTGTACTTTCATTTGGTTACATGTTAAAATTGACTGCCTGGAACATGGCAGTATACACCCAGGAATTGAAAACACTACAAATTGCCAATGTTTGGGTTGTCAGCTTCTGCTCATTAGATGACCAGTTACAAGTAAACATTCTTTGTTTGCTGGAGTGCAGTCAGACTTTTTAACTGAAGCTATTTAGATTTCGACTTCTATTTGAAATTTGTCTTGTTTATGAAGGGCACTTGAATATAATTTGTTGCTGTTAATTTCATGAATCAGATTGCAGTGGGTCAATCTATTACCTGACAAATCCTGATGAGATAATTATAGAGGAGAAAGGTCGTTCAGCCCATTTATTTCATGCAGGTAGACACAGCTGAAAAATGCACTTTGATCAGCATTCAATAGTTTCAATGATTCCAGGGTTGTCATTACAACTTTATTTCAAACTCTGTTCCATATCTTCCTTGCTCACTGCGAAATTAAGTGAACCAATATGTTCAAAATTTAACTTTCACAATTCAAATCCTGATCAAGATTTAGTTTAAGTTTACATATTTACACTCTCCAATGCTTCGCTATTTTATACACATATGAAATTCCTGCTTATTTGTTAAAAGCATTATTCATGTCATTGGAATAACCAAGTCTAGTGATAGCAATGTGGCTCTAGCCAGCCTTTCACCTTGCACTCTCTTAAACAATGGGCTCATCCAAAACATAGCTGCCTGAGGTTTAACACCCACCTAGTCCCATTCACCCTTAGTCTATGCTCTTGCTTATCAAGTTGGACCGAATGGTCTGTTCCCATACTGTACTCTATGACTATGATTACCTAAATTGATTTCTGATTGCGCATTGTCACAGATTGAAAATTTTACAAAACTCCTTTAACGAAGTCTCACCTTATCATCACCATAACCTCTTCCATATCTACAGCTCCCCTCCAGTTGCATTCCTCCAACACCAATTGTTCGCATTTTCTTAAACGTTCTTACCAAAATGTGGTGATCATGCTCCAAGCACTGTGATTTGTCTTCCCGGTTGCCCCAAGATACTGATTAAAACCAACCCCTTTCTGCAGGATTTGGTCACCAAAGCCACCATCACACTGTCAAATTTTGTATGATACATCATTGCAAAGAACCTTGGTCCATTTTCAAATATGAAATCATGTTATACAAATGCAAAATGTTGTAACATGCACTTACAAGATTATCTTCCTTTATTCCTCCCAACCTAAAAACTGCAAGATTTTCTGACAACTCAGGCCTTCTGGTATAAGTCATTCTCTAAAGGTCTTCATTATACCACTTCCACTGATCAACTGAGTTTCTTGTGTCTCAGATGACTGTGCAGTTCAGTATTAGTTTGCTTTATGTTGTGTACTGAATCTATCACAGCTTCATCCTTTGTTATTTCAAAACCATTCAGGGAGTCTGTAAATCATGTGCCTTTTCTTTCTCTGTGCCATAATTTGTTCTCTTCATATTAAAATTCCATTTGTCAATGTTACATATTTTAAATCTATAATGTCTGATCTACTTCCAACAGATCACCTGCAAATTGGCCCCTTTCACTGAATCCCTAATACAGGTTATTTGTATCAATTAGAACTGTCCCATCACCTTCTCTCAAGAACACTCCATTCAATACTGTTACCTCTGCCCACTGTGATCAAAATCTCCAAAACAAATTTTCAACCCTTTGGCCAACTCCTCATCTATATCCCAGTGTTTATCCTGAATCTCAATAACTCTATGAATTAAGATCAAAGCTAATGTAGAACTTCTACCAAAAGGCTTTGGAAATCTAGGTGCACTGCTAAAGCATGGGGATTTGAGTTATCACTTCTCAAAAAGGCAAGGGGAAATGGTTTGCAACACTGAGTAAATCTGGATCCAGAAGGATCCAATCATTATCGTACACAATCTTCAAAATGTCTCGAGTTGTTTTCTCTTCACCCCCCCATCTTTCTTTTCAAATTAAGTACAGCAAGTCAGTATCTACTTGCAATCTAAGGGTAACTCTAGTGTCCATTGTCTCTCTATGTCAGTCAAAGCCTTTTAAATCACTTCCCAAGTTCCATTGAAATAACCAACAGTTATTCAGAAGCCTTTTATCTTGAACCATACATGAGCTTTCCTAGGACTGCTACTAAATTTATTTTTTGTTTTAATTTGGAATTTCTTCAAGCATTAGTCATAGTTCCATGTGAAACAGCGAGACCTGATGGGCATCGTTTTGTAGAGGCTAAACTACAAACACAATTTGATAGATAGAATGAAAATAGGCAGCATAAACCAAACAATACAATTTTAGAGGAGGTGTTGGAACAGTGTCCTGGGTTCATTTGGCCACAAATCTTTAACAATGGGAGGATAAGTTGAAAAGAAAAGGCTGCAAAAAGCATACGTAGTCCTCGGCTTTGATGAACAAATGTTCTTTTTGAAAGAAAATGCTCATGAGATGTACATACCACTGACTAAGTCCAGCTCTAATTGCCCTTGAACATGGCTTGCTATGCCTCTTCAGAGGCAGTTAAGAGTTATTTACATTGCTGCAGATCTGGAGTCACATGTACTTCAGACCAGGGGGTTAGAATGAAAGATTTCCTTCCCTAAAAAAAATTTGTGAACCAGGTGGAATGTTACACATGATGATATCACTGTGACTGGCATTGCTGATACTGGCTTTATAATCTCAGATTAACCAGTTTAAATTCTACCAATTGCTTGAACCCATTTCTTCAGAGTTTGGTCCTTTGGATCACTAATTTACAATGTCACCACCTCCCTTATAAAGACAGCAAAAGCAAGGAAGTTATAACAAATTTTCAGAAAATAAAAAATGCCTCAGCTATCTTGGACACCACACTTTAGGAAGGATGTCAAGGGTTTGGAGAGACTGAAGAGTTTTGCTAGAACACTACTAGGCGTGAGGGACTTTAGTTATGTAGAATAGCTGGAGTTGTTCTTCCATGAATAGTGTAGGTCAAGAGGTGTTTAAAATTTTCAAGGATTCTCATAGTCTTTGGAGTTTCCAACAGCTGAAAGATTGGCAAAAGAGGCACATTTTAAGGTGACTGTCAAAAGGACGAGAGGCAACATGAGTAACATTGTTTGAGAAGAAAAACAAAACAGGGATTGAGATCTTAAATAAAATGAAAAGGAGATGGAAGCAGCTTCACATCCTAACTTTTAAAACTGAACCAATAATTTGAAGTGAAAAGAACAGTACAGGACTTTGGGGGAGAGAGAAAAAAAAAACAAGGGAGTGGGGTTCATTGGATAGTTATGTCAAAAGAGTCAACCACAGGCATGATGGGTCAAATTCTCTCCTCCTGACCGGTTTCATTCTAGAGGTCTATGAAAAGATCCCATGGCACTTTAGCGGCAGGGGAATTCTCTCGGTGTCCTGGCCAATGTTTCTCCCTGAACCAACACCTAAAAACAGATGGTGTGGGACTTTGGCTGTGCACAACTTGGCTGCCGCATTTCCTACATTACAACAGTGACTAGACTTTAAAAATATTTAACTGGCTGCAAAGTGCTTTGGGACTGAATGGTGCTATACAAATGCAAGCCATACTTTATTTCTCTTTAGTATTTCAGAATTCCTGTTTTTGCGCCTATTTGGACCTTCCAAGCTTTTGTACCTTGTGACTTCTTGCTATACTCAAATGAATTTTATTTCCATTCAGCCATAGCTACAGTTCCTTTGATCATCCTTTTGGCCAGCCTTTAGGTTTCCTTAGGTTTTCCCCAAACTCTCTTTATCAGGTCAAAATTTGTGAAACCTATAATTCTCCTTATATCCCTGAACAGTTTTGTCAATCCACTGAGAGTCATCCTTAATGATGTTGCAATTCGTCCATCTTCAACCTGCATCCCACGAGTGCTCCCCAGATTTTGATTCTTATCTTTGGATTCAAGCAGAGAGTGCATGGATTCCTGTTCAAATCAACTGGAAATCTCAATACAATCCAAATCTCCAGCTGCATTGTAAATGGGACGGAACAGAAACAATTTATTTAATGCTCTACTCAGAGAATTGCCAACTTACTGGTTGGTCCAAGTGTTTTCAGACACCATGTAAAAAAGAGATCACACAAGTTCCACCACTGATGTCATCTATTGGGGGAAAATTTGTGTGTGGTTCTTAGGATGTGTCAAGTTTTTTTTTCCATCTTTAAAGTACTCGCCAATAATAATTTAAATAGCAAAATGCTTGCCAATCAAAACATCACAGGATGTCTGTACCCATAATGGATTACAGTATCCCTCTTGCCCCCTCGAGTCCTATATGGGAAAATGATTTTAAAGAAGGTGGATTTCATTCAGTTTTAACAGAAGCAAGATGGAGTTTTCATTTCTGAAAATTTATTCCTTCGAAAATTAGAAGCCTTTAGAGAGAGAAAAAATATTTACAAGGATCTTGGTGCCTCTTTGAGGAGCGCTTACTCTCAACTCTACAATAAGACAAAATGCCTACCTATTCACATGTTGTACTGGAGTCCAGAGTTTAGGATGTCCAGGCCAATGCACATCATCTCCAGTCAACTTCGCTTTACATTCATATTAATGGGGAAATAAATTAAAAACTTTAAGTTATGGGGGACTTGGGATGGTTGAATGGGAGATCTATTTTAATAATACTGTAGGTCATATACCAGATAATATCAGAGTAAATAACTAGCCTTTTTTGTATAAAATGTTGTTGGGCGAGAGATCAATACAGGCCAGGAAACAAGAGATTATCCTTTTAACTGAGTTAGTGCCTTGGAATCATTTATGTCCACCTCAGAACAGACAAGGCTACTCATCTTAAGCAAAAGACTGCACCTCATATTTCACAAGATCAGGAATACACACAAGTCTCTCAAGTTGAAATTGAATGAACCAGCCTCTGAGACAAGACAGTTATTATGCAGCCAAGGCTAATGCTCTTTAAAGGGGGAAGAATTTAACCTGCTTTCCAACCCACAACATATTACTTTGTTAGTCAGCAATTATTGTAGAGTTGGCTTCAAAATAGAACTAACAGGCAGTACAAATAGCCTGCAATAATGAGTGAACAACATGTACCAATGGTTTCTGGAAGTATAGAGAGAAATGGTATATCCAAGGAGATCCTAAAGCAGTACTAGAGCAAACACCATATATACAGTATTTGCTTACACCATTGTGACTCATTTCACCTGGTCTAGAAAGAGTCAACAAACTGCAAGGTGTTCAAGAAGGCAGCTCACCATCACTTTCAAGGGCAACTAGGGATTCCTGATTCCTGAAGAAGGGCTTATGCCTGAAACGTCGATTCTCCTGCTCCTTGGATGCTGCCTGACCTGCTGCGCTTTTCCAGCAACGCATTTTTCAACTAAGGATTGTCAATAAATGATGGCCCAGTGACACCCAATTTCCTTGAATGAATAAAAAAAATAACAAATCCTATTCCTGTTGGCAAATAAATGGATTGCTTGTAATTGGATCATTGGTATATTTAATTGGATTCCTAGTAACTGACACTTAACAAACCAATGATGCAGCTTCTTCTCAGATTATTGCCATAGCAGTTCACATTGATCAGATTCTCACAAACACAAAGTAATGCCAAAGAGGAAGCAGCCATTGCATAACCAAACCAGGCTCCAGCTGCTGAATAGTATTAATTTTCAGGATTTTTTGATTAGTTTTCATTCCCTTTGCGGAGAGGATTTGGGGATTGAGTTATGTTTAAGTGTTCCATTTTAATAGAGTGATTTCTCACAGGTTTTATATTTTAAAAAAGCAGCAGGCAGACTGGCATTGATGAGGTTTATTAAAGCCAGACAGGCCAGTTTGTGGAATACCTATTACAATTGAAACAACCAGGGTCAATGGAGTTATCCCAGGTCCATTAATCAGATTGAACGCTGGTCATCTTGAGAGCAGATGTTCCCTTCAAAACTACACCCCAAAAGGAGTGGAAAGTTTGCTGATTTTACTTACGATTCTCTACTGATGAATCATTCACTGGAAAAATCAGTGCTTAAACAGCCCTTCTCCTGAATGGCAAAACTTGGAAAAAAAAAAGGAATGAGGGGATAAAGTCAGCGAGGTTTTAAACCAGAATCCCATGGCTCACTAAAAATGTAGCGGATTCATTTTATACTTCATAAACCATCTAGGAAGCATGATATCCACCCATCAAAGTTGTGCAAACTTCCTCAAAGATCAAATGAGGTTATGTGGAATTTGCTTTGCCTATTCCTTCAGCTTATTTGAAATAAAACAATTTACATCTTAGCCTATGGAAAGAATGCAGAAGAGATAGAAGGACAAAAACATTGAGGTCAGACAAAGGGTCCAATTGTAAAATTTTGTTTACTTAGATATTTTCTCTTCTTTATAACCATAAATTAACAAAATTCAGTTAGACAGTCCCTGATGGGGCAGTTATCTATTTTTGTGCACGTTCCTGAACACGAGGTGGTGATGACCTAGTGGCATCATCACTGGACTGCTAATCCAGAGACTCAGGTAATGTTCTGGGGACCTGGGTTCAAATCCCAACACAGTAGATGATGGAATTTGAATTCAATAAAGGAAAGATGACCATGAATCCACTGCTGATTGTTGAAAAAAAAACTCATAGCTCACTAATGTCCTTTATGGAAGGAAACTGCCATCCTTACCTAGTCTGGCCTACACGTGACTCCAGACATATGTAATTGACTCTTATCTGCTCTCTGGGAATTATGGTGGGTAATAAATGCTGATACTAGCCAGTAATGTTTTCATTCAATAATAAATAAAAACAAGATACTCAGATCACTTCAAAAAGGTCCAAGGGTTACTGTAGCCAAGTGAAATCGGGGAGGTGTGTCACTTTGACATGAAATCTTTCAAATGGTGCATTAAGCACAAGTACGTCTGCCTGCTCAGGTGAGCATAAAGATTTGTGCTGCTATTGAAAGGAAAGCATGAACGTCCTGGTGAGGTCGACACCATCATTTATTCTTTGAACTAACATCACTAAAACTGATCGTCAAATCATTCAATTCATTCCTGTTCTGTTGTTGCTGCGCATAAATTGGCTGGTATGTTTGTTTGCAGAAAAAAAATAAGTTTTTATACTTCAAAACTACTGCGTTAGCCAAGACTGCTCAAGACATTGTGAGGACACTCGAGGTGACATACAAATGCAAGTTTGTTCTTTATTCTGTTGGAATGGCCTGCATGCTTGGGAAGCCTGTCAGGTGGGATTTCATCGGTGTCACCTTTCACTGGGAAATCGGTGAAGGCAAATCCCTGACAAACATGGGATTAGTCAGCTCCTTTATTTAGAATACAAGAGTTGTGACCTGGCTTATCTGGCATGCCTCCAGCAGTGCCAGCATGGATCTCATTCCCCAGAAGCTTACTGATGTGACCTTCACAGTGATAGGAAGATTTGTCCCAGTCCTTGAAGTCATCTACAAAGTCAGCCCACAGTTAGCAATCAACCCCCATGGAGTATTTAATGCAAATGCTGTCATATGTGCCCAACATGCCCAGAAAGAATTTCTAAGGATGTTCCAATTAGCGATGGATTTTGTTGGATTAGCTTTGGTTTGATTCAGTAAAGAGCTAGATGGGCTGAAAGATTTCTTCGCATTATCAAATTTTATGTTTCCATAAGACACTAAAATACAGGGTTGTGACTATAGAAGTGTTGTACTGTGAATATGGTCTTCCCCTTTGCTAATTTTGCTTCACGTTGTCAAAAAATGATTAAAAATTCAAAATTTAGTCAGAATTCTCTTAATTGACCTCATTGAGGCTGATCGCTGACCTAACTCAGCAGTTTTCCATATAGATCAGAGTGGTGCTGGAAAAGCACAGCAGGTCAGGCAGCATCCGAGGAACAGGAAAATCAACATTTTGGGCAAAAGCCCTTCATCAGCACCACTCTGATCTAAACTCTGGTTTCCAGCATCTGCAGTTCTCACTTTTGCCTAGTTTCCCATATAGCCTGTTCCAAGAAATTTTACAAAAAAGATGTAAAGATGTAAAGCTAGGCATATTGAAGACACAACAATCACGAATGAATATAGGTTTGACAAGATGAAAACATCAAAGTCCCCTTAACATGAAGGTAGCATGTTTGCTGCAGACTGGACTGACCACCCAGAGAATGAGAAGCCTGTGGGACAGCCTGCCATAGAAAGCAAAGGAGACCAAAATGTTGAATACTTTCAAGCTGTTAGATGTACTTGTTAGGGTTAAAGCGATGAAAGGGTGTTTGGCGAAAGCAGGAATAGGGTACTGAATTGGATGATCAGCCATGATAACGTTGAATGATGGAGTAGGCTGCAGAGGCAAAATGGCTCCAATTTGCTACGTTTCTATGATCAGAACAGGCAAACGTCTTAACCATCAACTTTCTTTCAGATTTTCCCCACTGCATCTTTCAGAGAGTTCAATACCCTCTACCTGCTTTCCAGGTGTCTTCCCAACCACAACCTGTGAGTCTTCTGCTAGAAGAGTGGTCAGCAACAAGTCTTTAGTTCAAGGCGCAAGGAGAACGTGAAACTTTTGACCACTGTTCTTTGGGAGGATAGCCAAGGTAAAGAATTCCATTTGTTCGTAGCATTTATGTATGAAAAGAAAATTCAGCTGACTGCAATAGAAGCCAGAAAATGGGGGGTGGGAGGGGTGAGGATAAAAAAAAACACATATCTGCAAAAGGATTTAGCCAGTATTCCAGCACAGATTACACAGGTTACTAATGGCACCTGAAGAATTTTTCTGCCCCTACCCAAACTTTATTTCCCATATCCAAACGTATGACGATATTAGCTGCCAATTATTCTGCTACTATCCATTTCTCCAACAACTGAGCACCACTACCTCACAGTGCCACGCACCTGGGTTCAATTCCACCCTTGGGTGACTGTCTCTGTACAGTCTGTATGTTCTCCTAGAGTCTGCATGGGTTTCCTGCCGGTGCTCTGGTTTCCTCCGACAATCCAAAGATGTGCAGGTTGGGTGGATTGGCCATGCTCAATTGCCCCATAGTGGCCAGGGATGTGCAGACTCAGTGGATTAGCCATGGGAAATATAGGGTGGGTGGGTTCCTCTTTGGAGCATCAGTGTGGACTTGTCGGGCCAAATGAACTGCTTCCACACTGCACAGATTCTAACCATTCTAACTCACCCCCTCAGAATCAACTGGGGAATAAACAGTTTTGACACAGACAGACAATAGTAATTACAAATGGGTCACTTACTTAAATGACACAAAACCAACGGGCAGCTTAGATAGGGAGTTTCTTATGGGCTGATGTATTGGCTGCCGATTCTCAACAAGTTTAAAAGAGGTTTTGAATGATTATTGACTGGACCAGACAAGCATCACATAGCAGTTAAGCAATTAAGTAAATTGCATCCAAGATTTTGCTGTGTCAACAAGGGTCACACTCATTGGTCAGAAAACAGTGGTGAACCCATGGCAAATTCCATTGGTTGGGGCAGCGGGGTAACCAATGGAATGAAGTTCCCTTCACTGACCACAGATTTGGACCAAACACCCAGAAAAAAGAGCAGTGAAGACAGGACAGATTTTTCCGGGTAGAGGTCACATTCACCATCCCCTGCCAATGCTGGGCACCACCTCTTAAATCTACAGGAAAATGTAAAAGGAAAAGAAACCAAAGCAAATCTCAGGGACCCGAGATAGAGATGAAAGATTTGAATTTGGCAAGTGTCAGGTTTATGCCCACTAGAATATTTTCAAAGATCAGATTTTACAAAAAGAACAAAAAGCCTTGTGTACAGAAATGGGCCCATGCCAAGAATGTCCTGACTTAGGTCTTCGTTGAGTACAGTACCTGGAAACACATCACAAGATAATGCAGAAACATCTGCTCTCTGAAAGGGAAGAGATATTTAAAAATATGGCAAACGCGGCAGTCTATCAAGCAGAGTGGAGACCAGAAGACGATGCCTAATTACTCAGCTAAGACATGACAGGAAGATTTGGCCTCCACGGAGTGGCCACTGGCACAGGGTAATCCTCCTGACTGTGTCGTGTCGTGTTCCCAGACTATTGGTGGTGGGTTACTCAGGAGGTCTAAATTGCTGCAGCAACATGTACTATTGGAGCATATTGCAGTCTGGAGCTATGGACAGTGAAGATAAGTTCTCCAACAATCTTTCCATCACATGGCTGACGAGGAACCTGTCCTGCTCTTACCACCTACCATTGGTGTGTGTTGGAACAATTTACAAACTGATATTTAACCCATTTGCCTGCATTATGAACATATTTTCTTTTGTCCTAAAATGTTAGAGTGGAACCCAAGCACAATGCTTTTGGCTCAGAGGAGGCAGATGTTATGTACAGTTGGTTCTGCTGTAACATGGTAGTTCCGTTCTCATGCAACATCATGTAATAAGAAAATTGTGTAACAGCAGCACCATTCAAACTAATGCAGTTATAGAGGTTTGCGCTGTAGCAAGTATCCCCAATTTGTCAATCACATTAGAGCAAATTTATTAGATTACTTACAGTATTAGATTACTTCGGCCCAAAAAGTCCACACCAACCTGCCGAAGCACAACCCACTCAGACCCATTCCCCTACATTTACCCCTTCACCTCACACTACGGGCAACTTAGCATGGCCAATTCACCTAACCTGCACATCTTTGGACTGTGGGAGGCCAGAGCACCTGGAGGAAACCCACGCAGACACGGGGAGAATGTGCAAACTCCATACAGACAGTTGCCCGAGGCGGGAATTGAACCCAAGTCTCTGGCGCTGTGAGGCAGCAGTGCTAACCACTGTGTCACCATTTGCACTAACAAAATGCATATTATAACACAAGTTGTAGTTGGTATCAAGGCTTCAAGTTATAATGAGAGCGCTTGCAACCGATGAGTATGTGATGATATGTGGGGAATGTTGTTAGGCTAGCTGGGGTCCTTTAGATTTGACTGAAGCCAACTTAACGAGAAACAAATCCCTCAGTTAAATGTTACCATTTACATAAGCATACAGATTCCCTGGGAAACACGAGACAATATAATGTCTTCTCTAATGACCCTTTCAAGTGATATACTTCTGCTGCTTTACCATTGAAAGACAGGCAGAGTTGCACTGCTATTAACATTTCATGACCTCAGAACATTCCAATGAAATACATTTTTCCAGGTGCTGGGAAGTATGATATTGGTGTAAACTAGAAAGCTTAGCAGCCAATTTACATTCAGCAAGTTGCCACAAACAATAAAATAATGATCACACAAATCTATTAAGAGATGTTGATTAAGGGATAAGCAATAGCCAGAACACAGACAATCATTATCTCTCTTCTTAGAAATGGTTTGATTGGATTTTTATATCCATTCGAGTTAGGTTAGGGTTGATATAAACAGTCAGTTCAATATCTTATTTCAAATGATGGCACCTCAACACTGTTGTACTTTCTCGTTAGTCTACATTATTACTTTAATGTGTTTGGAATGGGATTCAAATCCCCAACTTTGTGACTCAGAGGCAAGAATGCACGCACTGAAATACAACTGACATGTCCAATTAGAAGGTTACAAATGTTTAAACATATATCAAGTTTATAAAGTCCAGGAGGAAAAGGAAGTGAAAAGTGGACAATCTGGAACACTTATATACACCGACTGGGTGGTTATGGTTTTCTAGCTGTAGACCATTTGGATTAGGACACAGTTTCTACATGTCCCTTGTTGCTGTTCAATGCAAACAAGAGTGGCAGTTTCAACATTTTTGTCGAAAAGCAGCTCTCCCCTGCCAAGAATTGAAGAGTGTGAGGGAGACAGGGAGACAGACAGGGAGAGAAAGAGAGACAGAGAGAGAGTGTGATAGTGTGTGTATTGGTGGGGTGGGTTGGGGGTGTGTGTGGAAGGTTTAGCATTTGTAAATACTAAGTTTGCCTGGAATGCATACTATAGCTAAGCTTGTTCTTTTTTGCTGTTAACTTTAACAACTCACATACCATAAAAATGTTCCTTATGGGGGAAACAAAGAAAAAATCAGTCCTTTGGAGTCCTTCGTTGCTGTGGCAAAGTGAGGAACAAAATGCTAATTGTTCCAATTCAGATTTACATTTGACGCTGCATTCCCATTAAACAGAACTCAAGCCAAGTTAACTTACTCCTTATCCAAAAAGAATTATTTAGCATCTTTCATGACAATGACACACTCTAAATTGCTTAGCTGCCAATCGGCACTCAGCAAACTTCCATCAACAGTAATGTCCAGATAATTTGTTCTCTGACGTTTATTGAAAGAGAAACATAAGACCTGGGCCCTGGTGTTAATGCTCTTGTTCTTCTTTAAAAAAGTATTATGGGGTCTACAGGGAACTCAGGTGCATCAATTTAACATCTCATGCACAAAAAGGCACATCCAGCCCCTGTTGTAGTAGTGGTTGTGTCTCAATCCCTGCACTGGGAAACCTGGGTTCAAATCCCACCCGCTCCAGAGATATGTAATAATATTTCTGAACAGGTTGATTAGAATAATAGGTTAAATTTTAAAAATACACATCCAACAATGCAACACTCCCTCAGTACTGTACTAGAGTGTCAGCCTTGATCTATTTGCGCAAGTCCTGGGACCGAGCTTAGAAGCAAAACCTGATAATTTAGCAGTGAGTTCACTACTGACTGAGCTCTGGCTAGTACACTGGATTATTTTTCCAAATGACGCTTAAGGTAGGAAACACTGACGAATGTGTCAGCAATGGAGCTATGGGACGACCCTTGATTTTGAACCAGAAAGTTATGGATTCAGGTCTCATTCAAAGCCCAGAACAAAATCCAGGCTGATCCTTCAGTTCAGGATTAAGAGAAGTGCTATATTTCAAATAAGACATTAAACTTAGATTTCACTTACTCCCCAAGTTGGATGCAAAGGAACTCTATAGGCCCTATTTCAAAGAAGGACAAGGAACCCTTTCTCTATAAAGAGAATAGGCTAGGGGCAGAGAAAGAAGCCGAAGTGAATTGCACCTGCAGAGAGTTGACCAACGAAATGGCCCAAATGATCTTCTGTAATGCTGCTATTAGTGTTCTCATATCCTAGTCCATTATGTTTCCCTCACACTTCCAGGTTGTACAGTAATTTACCTCAACTAACAGCTGCTTTTCTATGTTACAAAATTGACTACATTTCAAAAGTGCTCAAGACTATAAAGTACAGTACATGGTGATGCGGAGGTCATGAAGGATCATACAAACGCAATTCTTTGCGAAAAAAACTTTCCCTCATCAGCAGAAAGCACAATTGATGTTATTTTGTTAATCAGCATTTAAATACCGATGTCATGTCAGCAAAGGTCTGTTGGAAAAAACTTTTAAAAGTGGCCTTTTAGGATCTATTTAAACATTAATAAATCAGACATAGTCAAAGCACAATGACATCAGCTTCTTGTTGCCAGCTTATAGCTGGTAAATCGTTCTGAAGGGATGCCAATTACACTACATGTACCACTGATATAAAATCCTTTCAGATTCACAATGGATCTAAAAAGTGAGCACCATCATCTCAACTTCTGAATACTGCTGCTGGAAATTGTTAAAGTTAACTGTACACCCGATTGAATTTGATTCACTTCAAACTGGCTCAATTTCAAAACAAATTCAAGTTGTAAATGTATTCAGAACACTATAATATTCAAATACCTCAATGCCCTTGCAGAAACCCAAATGTTGGACAACATCTGCCAATAAGTACAGCACAAGATGAGACAGCTTTTGAAAAAAAAATCTCAAATATATTATTTTTATCCTGGATCAAACCATACAACATTTTGCTCTCTGGTTAACCAGCTCAGTGGGATATTGCAGTTCATCTGGTCAAAATTTTCTCAAAATTACTTTTCTCAATCAGAACTTCTTCAAGCCTGCATGGAAAGTCATGTTTTTCTTTTCTTTGAAATAGCAAAAATTAAATTGGATTCAGGTACATTTCTAACATAGCTAACATTTACTGGCCAACCCCTCTTATTCAGATTTAATACAATTGAGTGGCTTGGTGGACCACCTCGGAGAGCAGTTAGGATTAATCCAGCATTGATTAGATATCATATTAGAACTTTTTTTCTAAGGGAAGAAAACAAAGGACATTTGTAGACTAGTGGTATTCTTACAAAAATTTGAGTGTTATCAGCATCACAATCAACAATTCCTGATTGTTTATTTTTATTTTGTAAGAGTACAGAAACTATGTGAATTCAAAATCAGATTGCCATTTGGAAAATTTAAATCCGTTTATAGCCCAGGCAACTAGATATCAAGCTCAAATCATATAACTATATCATCACTGTAAGCTCACAAAACCCAGTCACGGAAGACAAAGTAGTAGCTTATATTTTATACTTTGATCAGCACTTTGAAAAGGCATTGTCATTTACACATCAAATTTAGAAAACAAAGTTCTTTGAGTTAATTTCTTGAATGCACAAAATCAGAAAATGTTTATTACATTGCAGCACATCAATAATGACATCCAAATATGTCTTTCATTATAATATGTATAGAAGTCTAACTTACAGAGGGAGACTAACCTTTCAAATGAAATACTCAAGAATCTCCTCCACCCAACCTGAAGCCTTTAATTTAAACTCCCACAAACTTTCTGGATGAGAATGTGGAACAGATGGTTCTGGGCCGGACACTGTCATTCAAACAATGGAGTAACCCGGAATAATTCCTCTCCCGAGGCTCTTTGATGTTTCTGTGAAGCAGCTGTAGAGTTCAATTATCCAACATCTTAAGAAAAACACACTTGTCCCCTTTTTTCAAATATATGTCTTAATAAAAGCTCCTTCACCCTAGTTAACAAATGTAACATATAACCATTGTGCTGTGGTTGGAGTAGGAGGTGAAAGAGGAGAGTATCGCATTTACTTTTCCCATTTGGTTAAAAGCTATCAGAATAGCAAAATATTTAAAACCGCAGAACAAACTGAAGGAGTTAGAAAAGAAAAGAGGAAAAGAAATCTATGACCAGGAAGGGTTTAGAGGCATATGGGCTAAGTGCTGGCTAATAGGACTAGATTAGAACAGGATCTGGTCAGTATGGATGAGTTGGACTGAAGGGTCTGTTTCTGTGCGGTACACCTCTGTGACTCCATGGCTCTACGTTATATTCCAAAATTTTCAAACTGGTTAATGCAAGTTTCAAACGGCAAGATTACTACCAGCCTTTTCATAAAGATATCTATGAATAATCTGTCATGATCATTGATGATAATGACATTTAAGGGGCCCACATGAGCAGAGGGAAGGTGCAAGCATAGGAGGCAAAGAGGGGACTCAGAGCAAGTCTTTTTTCAAGAGGGAGGAAGATGAAAATGACAACTTGCAACAATAATTATTTGTTGAATTGTGGACAAGCAATGTAGAATGATGCCAAGATTTCAAACGTACATTACCAAGAAACAGTTCAGGTCTACGGGGAACTGATGTCATGATCTAGCTCCCCAAGCTTACATTGCTCATGGTCTGCAACGACAGAACTAAATGAGTCCAAAAAGTAAATATTCAATGGGCTTGATGCCTCTGGTTCCAAATAGAATTGACAAACATACATCAAAGAACATGCTCTTCACTGGACATGAATCACCAGGATAATGGATATGATCACTGTAGTATACAGTCTATGGAGATTAACTGTTGTGCAATATGCAAAGAAAATAATTTATTGTCAACAGTGTTCAAGTCATAGGAACAGGAGTAAACAGCTTAGCCTCTCAAACCTAGCCCAACGCCATTTAATTAGATCATGCCTAATCAGTGATCTAATTCTAAATATCTTACTTAAGTCCTCTGGTTAACAAAATTCAACAAAATCTAAACAGTGACAAATTCAAGTCTAGTTCAAGCCTAAAATCCAGATTGCAGCAATGAGAAGGTACTGTGTTGACAGAAGTGCCTCTTTTGGGTGAAGTTTGGAACTCTTAAGTGGCAACTGAAACTAGATCAATTGTTAATTTTAAAACTGAGATGTGCAGATTAAAAATAATAGAAACAAACATTAAGGGACACAGAGTAAAGGCAAGCACATAGAGTTAAGTAGCACATTCTCCAGAATCTCAATGAATGGCAGAACAGTTGAGGCACTAAATGGTTTCAACCTCATCCTACTATTTTGAGTGATTATATTAAACTTGGGACCCAGTTTGTTGTCACAGATGGATACAAAAGATGCCACAGCATCACTGTATTTTAAAAATTAAAATCAGCAGTGAGTTCTCCTGGTGCCCCAGCCCATATTTATCCCTTACTCATCATAATTAAGGCAGGTTATGTCATTTATCTCACAGCAGAACCCTGCAACTTGTCTGCTGCGTTTCCTGCATTACAACACTGATCACACTATTGGTTGCTAAGTACTTGGGAATATTCTGAATTTGTGATTAACATTATACAAATGCAATTGTTTCCTTAATCCTTGGGACCAGGGCACTCTGAACAAGGAATCCCAGATCCAGCAAAATGAACCATCATGTACAGCTAAATGCAACTTAACCTATACATTAACCTGACACTAAGGGAATTAAATACTAACACACAATCGTAAGATGGACAACAAATATAAAACTTAGATCCATAAACTTGCAAAATTTCTGCTCACTATACAATAAAGCAGAGGGCCAAATATTAATGCTAATTTGCAATAAGTTATATCATTTAAAAAAAAGCAAGATCACACAGCCACAAGATATTTTGATTGAGAAAGCAAAATTAACTTTCAAACTATGTAGTTGGCTTAAAAGACACAATTCTTTGAAGGCATACCACTATTCCATCAGACTTATTTGCTCATACATACATTTACATTTCAGTATTCCATTCAATACATAAACGTTAGGAAAACAAGTCAGCAACATGAAAGTCTAGAATATAGTTGAATCTTTGCTCAAAGGAAAGTTAGAAGTCGTACAACACCAGGCTATTTCACCTGATGAAGGAACAGCACTGCGAAAGCTTGTGATTTCAAATAAACCTATTGGACTATGACCTGGTGTTGTCTGACTTCTGACCTTGTCCACCCCAGTCCAACACCGGCACCTCCACATCAAAAGGAAAGTTAGACTCAGGAGTTAAAAAATTATCTCAATGCTGGAGGTTACATTTGAGATTTAAACAGGGAACATTCCATGACCATTAATGTTCATTGATACACAATCCCATTGTGTATCTTTAGGACTCTCGATTTTACAGATGTGTACATTCATACAGTTTTCTACATTGGTCTTGAACCCAAAACTGCCCTCTCATTCAGCAGTTTGAGAAGTCAAAACCTTCTTGAAGCAGTGAAAGAAATATTTGAATTCTTTTGGTGTCTTTCATTATCTTTGGACATACCAAAGCACTTTACAGCCAATAAAGTATAATAGAAATGTAATGACTGTTATAACGTAGAAAACACACTACACTATTCGTACACAGCAAATTTGCACAATCAGCAATGTGGTAAAGGCTGGCTAATCTGCTTTATTGGCTATGCTCAGAAGATAAATATTAGCTTGGGTACCAGGGAGCTTTCCCCTGTTGTTCTTCTGCAATGGTGCCAGGAGATTCCTCAGTATAGCACTGCACACATCAGCTTAGATTTTCTGATCAAGTCACTGGTGTGCTGCTTAAATTCACAATGTCTGATGTGGTAGCGAGTGTGCTATGACTGATAGGAACACTGCAGTAACACTTGAGTCTTGATTAGATTCCCTACAGAGTGGAAACAGGTCATTTGGCCCAACAAGTCCACACCGACCCTCCGAAGAGTAACCCACCCAGACCCATTTCCCTCTGACTAACACCATAGGGCAATTTAGCATGGCCAATTCACCTGACCTGCACATCTTAGGATTGTGGGAGAAAACTGGAGGTCCTGGAGGAGACTCATGCAGACACAGGGAGAATGTGCAAACTCCACACAAACAGTTGCTGAGTCTGGAATTGAACCTGGGTCCCTAGCACAGTGAGGCTGTGGGGATGGGGATACTAACTACTATAGTATTAAGACAGCAAACTAACTTTGATCATGTTATTTGTGCCTCCAAAATAATTGAGATTTTGATTTTTAAATTGTATTAGATTCTAGGATCATCATGAAAGGATTGAATTTAGTTTACTAGCAAGTTTCAAAAGGAGTAAGCTGTGGTACTTCAACTCCAGTCATGTCAGCATTAACACTGCTCAGCTATGCAAATTATTAAAGGTGTCAGATTGGGGAAGCCCAATAATCCCAATTAAAAAGGAAGGAATCACATTCGTTGACATGTGCCATGGGCTCATTTCAATATTGAAGACTATTCAGATTTAATAAAATCAGAGAATGTGGTTTGTGCCCAGATCTTTGATAGCCGTTTGAATCGCATGGAAATTGTAGACTCTTATTAGACTGTTTTTATGTTGATTTTTGTTGTTTGACTGGAGTTCCCATTGGTTAGCAGATCAAAAGCTTTATTGCACCTGCTCAATGTCAAGTTCATAAAGAGTCATAGACAATTTCTTGCAGACACAGAATTGGGACTGACTCAATAATGCTATAAATAACATCCAATTTTGGAGTAAAGGAGAACTTGACAAAGAACTGCTAGGTGTCAGGAGGAGAGAATGAAGAGAGATTTCATTCAGAATGTAAATCACTAAAATGGAGTAATGCAAGCTCATCGGGATAAACAGAGCTAGTTGCAAGTTGTGTAAAATGGGTCAATAGGAGACAAGGTGTGAATGTGAATGGAGGAGTATCAAAGCTGGCTAAGATAAAGTTAAAGGAAGAGAGTCTCCAGAGGATGTTGTCTAGGATTTTTACTTTTTCTTACAGCAAGGCAGTGCTGAGGGAAATAGGGGAAAAAGGATACATCGGACTGACCCAGGGAGTTCCAAAAGGTTGGACATAGCGAAGGAAGTCGAACTTGTGGTCAGTGCACTTTATAATTCAGCGCAGGGAAAAGCATGACAGGTTACCAAGGTTAAGGTCAGAAGTAAATTCAGCACGTGAAGAAGACTGTTTAAGCCATTAGGACATTTGATTTATTTAGTTTCTAACATCAGACAGATAACTGGAGCACTAACTGCAAGAAGACAGCAAATGGAAAGGAGGGAAAGAACCATGCACAAACAGGAGAAACGGCTAACAAGTAACACACTCATTGCTTTGTGCCTAAGCACGAGCAGAACCGGGAAGCAGCAGTGTCCAACAAGGGAGAGGGGAGAGAAGGAAAGTGGAGGAAAGTGAAGCAGTCTATAATATTGGAAATGAGGTGACAAAACTCTGTCCTAAAACACACAGGAACATTACAAAATTGATTAGCACCCTGAGGAGAGCAGAAGCTACATAGGAGGTGGTCTACAAGGAGTGATAGAAGCATAGTTGCAAAGGAACATGTTCCATGATTTTGAAACGAAACAATTGATGACAGGCAGCAATTGGAGAAGACAGAATTGTCAGTGGAGCAGTGGGTCAGAGGACCAAAATGGAGAGCCAATGGAAGCAAAGAGCATTGTTGAAATAAACAAAAGCTTTCTATTGGCATTTAACAATGAAGAGGTCTTTTTCAAGCTTTAGTAAATGAAGAGGCTATCACATTATTGGGCAAGAGAAGGCTCCAGAAAAGCTGGTGGAAATGAAAGTGGGTCAGCCATCTGGCTCAGGGGATACAGCCAAATGTAATGGTTGAAACTGCAAAGGTATTGACCATGATCTTTCAATCTCCTTAGATACAGAAGTGGTTCCAAAATATTAGCAGATGACAAATTTTATTCTCTTGTTCAAAAAGAAGGGAAAACGGTCAACCTGACAATTACTAGTCAGTTTATTTTTGGTAATGAGAATTAAAAATGAAATTGGTAATGAAATTAAAAGTTATAAATACTTGAAAGAGGAAAAATGCAGGGTTTTGTGCAAAGACCTCAGAAGTGAGACGTGTTGAATTGCTTTGTGAAAAGGTCTCAAAAGACAAATTGCCTTATTCTGCGTTTTATTATTCTATGCTTCTAGCATACAGCCCTAGAACAGGATGCAATAATGATTTTGAAGGTACCGACAACACCAGAAGTCAGAGGAAAGCTGGTCAAAAAAAGACCAAGCACCACAGACTTGAACTAAATGCAATTTACACATATGAGAAACAATTCAATTTTCGATGGAGCCAGTTTAAAACCACATCAGAGCAGGAGAATTTTGAAAGTTGAACATGAAATTCCCATCATTTAGATTGTGATTTATAATTAGAAACAGCTTCTAATCTGGAAGAAATCCAAATTCAAAGTCAAAATTCAACTTGGATTTGAAAGCTAATGTATTTCTAAAGAAAGCCAAATCAGGAGTACAGATAAGATCTCTCCTTTATACACAGTAAAAGACCTAAGCAAATACCATATGGCCTCTTTTTCAGTGGGATTTATGAAGGTTTCAACTGATGGGTTGCATTTGCTTGCTGAAGTTTAAAAAAAACTAACACTATCCAAGATGGCAATTGTTTTTTGTTTCCCCTTTTGTCTATTATTCTTCTGGTTAATGCATCTGTACTATAACTTTTTATTATTTTCTATTTTTCCAACTTTTTATTTCTGCTTACACTCCAAATATGCTCCTTTTCTTTACAAAAATTATAAATGACAGAGTCAACATTGAATATTCAATGTCCTAGCCAACATCTATCCATCATTAAAGTTGACGTTATCTTATTATTACATTGCTGTTTGTGGGAACTTGTTATTTTGATGTAGGAGCCAATTTGCCCACAGTGACTACATTTCTCAAGTACTTTAGTGGCTGCACTGCAAAGTCACACAGGCATGACAACAGTAGAATCATCTCGATTTGAGGTGTTGGTTAACAAATATTGGTTTGAACATCTGGGCAAACTTCATACTTCCCTTCAAATATTGCTAGAAATTCTTTTACATCTGACAGATAGGGTCAATGAGAATTCAGTTTTATGTCCAGCAGTCCCTCAATGCTGCAAACTTGGTTTGTGCCATGTGTCTGGGTAGGAATTGAGCTCACAACTTTCTAATGAGGCAATTGCAATACCAACAGAACCACAACCAACATTGATTTCTAGACACAAGAGCTAAAATTGGCTGTGGCTAAACATGCCCTTTGTTACTGATAGAAAATACATTTAAGAGCCAGATATCATTATTTCTGCAAGTTAGGTTATCACAAGAGGTTAGAATTTTGAATCAACACTCATTTGTGGACTTCAGTATTTTCATATAACGTACTGTTCGACTTGCTGTTGTTCATATCATACTACATAAGTAAACTGCGATCAAAAATATACAGACAAAACCTGTAATGACTCAATTTGTTATGCTAGGAGTAGCTTGTCCATACAGACTAGTGCAAGCCTATATTTTAACTCAAGTCTATTTGAGGTGGTGAAATAACAGAAGCAGCCCTATAACGCGTAACACCACCACTGTATTAGAGAAAGAGGGTAAGTAAAAATCAAGGAAGGAATTCGGGTTTTAATAACCATCCCATGACCTTATGAAGTGTATAGATGGGAGCAGTCACAAATTCATCAAATTGTGCTGGAACATACCAACAGCCAGGCAGCCTACATACATGAAGAATGGGCTTTCAGCCAGAGGATCAGAGACAAATAACCATTCTTATATATAAAGCCAGGAGGTAGGTCCCACCTTCAAGATATTAGGAACAAATGGAAGGAGAAAGACATTTCCATTAAAAAGCAAAATAATAAATTGAATGTTTAAAATAAAATCTATGCCTACATAATTTTAAAATATAACCTAGATTTACAGATATTTACCCTGAAGAAAGAAATAAAAAGCTGGCTTCATTTAAAGTTGTAGTGTAGGCAGGTATACTCAGAGCAGTGACTGTTACTTTGGAAATCATTTCATAAACTAAGGATGGTGCATGCTACTGAGGGATGTGAAGGAAACAATGGTGATTCACCTGGTGTTTATAGTCCATTCTATTTCATACTTCATTAAAAATAATAATTTATGGGATATGGGTGTCACTGGCTGGGCCAGCATTTATTGCCTACCTCTAGTTGCCCTTGAGAAGGTGACAGTGATTTGTTTTTTTTTTATAATGGTTCCTGTCTGTGAGATGTAGATACACCCACAATGCCATTAAGGAGGGAATTCCAGGATTTTGACCCAGTGATACTGAGGAAATGCTGATAGAATTCTAAGTCAGGACGGTGATTGCCATGGAGTGGAACTTACCAGTTCTCCTGCTGTTGTCTTTACAGATGGAAGTGGTGTTGGCTTTGAACATCATTGACTTCCATAAAGTACTGAGTTATACTCTACAAAGGACTATAGGTATCCCTCCTCAATAGGGAGAGGAACAATTGGTTATACTGTATATAGTTTGAGAACCATCATTCCACAAGTTTGGGATAAGGCCTCCAAGTACTACCACAGCCAGTACAGGACTATTGGAGTCATTCGGCATTACAGTCTAGAAATCTATCCAACTGAGATACCTAATGTCCCCAATCCCTGTCACAGAACTTGATAATGGACAGTCTCAACGGGTCCAGTTGTCAAGGGAAAGATAAATTATCAACCAAGTCGATCAGTGTGTAGGGAGAAGAGAAATTTTGGAACATCAGATATTGACGAGGAAATCTTTTGCTTGGGAGATAGTCCATGATCAAAGGCATAAAGTAGGTTCCAGTAAGAAACAGGACAATTCAGCAATTCAGCAAGCTTACCCAAAATAGATGGCTATACTAGATGTCAGGAAGATTAATGAAACAAATTCCAGTCAAAGTGGAGTTCCGTCTTCAATAAGAATAAAGAAAAGTAGAAGAATTAAAACTAACAAAACAACTGCTCATTTTTAGGACAATCAGCAATTGGATTGAATGAGTTTTTTTTGTTTGTGTGTTGAAGTTCTTATATGTACGACATGAATTCACCCATTCAGGTTGTTCTTCTTTAATATTACATACCCCAAATGATGATTTACTCTGGGAATTTTTATACTATATTTTTATACAATACAGTAGACTAAGTGCCAGTTTTACACTCAACTTAGATTTCAGTTATGGTTTTCTTTAATCATACTTCAAGTGCAGCCGTGTGTAAGTTTTGCATATCTTCTATTACACTTTACTGATTACATTGTGTCAAAAAAAAAAGTCCAAATACTTCCATTCTACAGTAAACATGCATACAGACTGGCTCTAAAATGGCCAAGCCATCCTTGACTCATTCAGTTTCCATGACTTGTTGGGCCGAAGGGCCTGTTTCCACACTGTAAAGTAATCTAAAATCTAATCTAATCTAATACCCTACAATGTTATGATTAGATTACCTAAAGTGTGGAAACAGGCCCTTCGGCCCAACAAGTCCACACTGATGCATTTCCCTCTGACCAATTTACCTAACATGATGGGCTATTTGGCATGGCCAATTCACCTGGCCTGCACATCTTTGGAGATGCCTGTGTTGGACTGGGGTGTACAAAGGGGTGCAGGGGTGTACAAACTTTGTACACCCCTACATATCTTTGGACTGTGGGAGGAAACCAGAGCACCCAGAGGAAACCCATGCAGACATGGGGAGAATGTGCAAACTCCACACAGACAGACAGTCACCGGAGGCTGGAATCAAACCTGGGTCCCTGGCACTGTGAGGCAGCAGTGCTAACCACTGAGCCACCATGCCCATTAGGGCTGTAGATTCTATTTGAAAGAAGCAAGACATCTTTCTCCAATCAGAACCAACTCAAACACAGCCCTCATTGCCAGGTCATAAATACCAAAATGCTTTCAGAACAGACACTTCATGAAGTTTGTTAGCATCGCTATCAAAAATGGTTTGGTGATTGAGTTGTTCTAGCATGGAGTAAACATGTCAGTGTGTAATTAATGATGAACTGTGTTTACATTGCCAAATACTTTCCCATTTTGCCTTTCCCTTCTTTTGATATTTCTTTGAGGATATTTACCTACTTCTTATCCTCTGAGATCACTGACCATCTGCTCATAGGTCTTGCAAAGTATGCAAATCGAAAGACAGAGGGTTTGAAGAGAACACTGGGGAGGTGTGGGGGTGGGGGGAGGTGAAATAGAGAGAAAACAGGCAGAGACAGTGTGAGAAAAGACGTAATTTTGTGGCAAACTGATCCGCCCTCAGAGAAAGGAAACCAAAAACATTAGCCCCACAAATGCTGCTTTCTTCCCCTCAGTTTTCAAGTGAAAAAGTAACTTTATTACATCTGAATGTATACAAAAATAAAACAGAACCTTCCTAATACATTACCCAGCCCTTCATGAATGTGCAATGTTTTGATATGGAAACAGCATGGGGAGAAGTTGAGGCTTACTCCATACATACATGTATCTTAAATTGCTTCCCATCAATTTAAATGATTCAGATATCAGCTTAAATTTGCAATGCCATTAGTTAAATTGTATTTCTGAGATATTATTTATTAAGTAGTACCTTGGGTGGGGAGAAGGATGGTGGAACAGTGGTAATGTAATACAGATAGCCAAAGACTGTGACTAATGTACTGGTGACATGAGTTTTTTTTAGACTAGATTCCCTATAGTGTGGAAACAAGCCCTTCAGCCCAACAAGTCCAAACCAACCCTCTGTAGAATAACTCACCCCCATCTGACTAATGCACCTAACAACTATGGACAATTTAGCATGGCCAATTCACCTAGCCTGCACATCTTTGGAATGTGGGAGGGAAACCCACACAGACACGGGGAGAATGTGCAAACAGATAGTCTCCAAAGGCTGGAATTCAACTTAGGACCCTGACGCTGTGAGGCAGCAGTGCTAACCACTGAGCCACCATGAAATCACACCATAGCACTTGGTGGAATTTGAATTCAATTAATAACATCCTGAACACAAAACTGTCAGAAATGTTGACTGCTTGACTGATCGTAACACCCCATCTAGTACCCCAATATTCTCCCTTTCGTAAAGGAATGGTGCTATGCTCACCTGAATGCACACAGCAGTGTGGCTGACTCTTAAATACTCTCTGGAATCAATTCAAGAGCAATTACTGGCCTCTTCAGCCACACCAATGAAAGGGTAGAGAAAACAAAAGCTGATGATTTGGAGGTGGCATGTTAGCTCAGTGGTTAGCACTGCTGCTTTACAGCACCAGGGGTCTGAGTTCAAATCCCACCCTGGTGGTCTGCTTGCGTGCGGTTTGCATATTCACCCCACGTCTGCGTGGGTTTCCTTTGGGTGCTCTTGTTTTCTCCCACAGTCACAAAGATGTTAGATGGACTGGCCATGGTAAATTGCCCCAAAGTTTCCTGGGATGTGTGGATTAGCTGGGGATGTGGAATGCAAGGTTACAGGGGTGGGCTGCCTTTTGGAGGGTCAGTGTGGACTCGATGGGCCGAATGGCCTGCTTTCACACTATAGGGATCCTATGATTCTCATGGGGAGTACTGTCCAGTGATAAAAGAGAGTGGGGAACTGACAGAAATCTCTCTAGCTGTACTACTGTCCTTACAGCATGTTTATCGGGTATTACAGGACAACGTCCCCAAGTCACCTCTCAGCTAAATCCTTGCCCGGTCCGAACAATTCGAACTTGAGACTCAATGGAAAGAGTCGAGGTTTGGGAATCTAACCTTGAAATCTCCACAACACAAGCAACAATAGTGGCCAGGCCAGGCCAGGCTCAGAAGAAGGCTGCAATGAGCAAGGCAGACGTGCAGATTCGATTACATTTTACAGATGTCGATTTCACTCCCCCGCCCCAAACCCCTTCTCCGGTTACAATACACTCTTGGAGTTGGGACCTTCACAATAATATTAAAGGTGTATTGGGGAATGGCGAGAAAATGTTCGCCTGCTGTAAGGGGGAACCTATTGGGGAGGGGTGGGAAGAAGATGTCATTTGTATCTCGGAATTCCCTTCCCAGGGAGTTCAAGTCAATTACCGTAGAGAAAGGACGGTATCCGCGCAATTTCGCTGGCTCCAGGACACCGATCGCAGTTGTCTGCTGCTCGAATTCCTCCAAACCCCGGCGGTTCAGGTAGGCATTCACCACAAAGCTGTCTCCTAAACACAGGTCCCGGGGGGGAAATGGGGAGGGGTGGTAAGGAGGATGATGGAGGATGGGGGAGGGAAGGAT
>NC_057738.1:24468958-24481555 GCF_004010195.1 Chiloscyllium plagiosum
AAATGCGGGTGGGGGGGGGGAGGGGGGAAGGAAGGAGGGAACAACAAGAAGAAAAGTAACGGTTGAGAATTGGCCAAATTATCTCGATAACAGAGCAGGAGTGGGAACATTTAATTGAAATACAGTTTTAAAAGGAAAGAGCGAATCTAGTGAATATCAGTTACTGAATTAAAACCAAATCGAACTCAAACCGTCTATAAATTTTAATTCCTCATCGATCGGTAAGACCAGTTAAAGGAAAGCAGCTCACCTTCGGGGTTTTCTCTCCGCCTGCACGCTGTCAGTTTCAATCGACCCCATAGTTTGTTGGGGGGGAAAAAATTAGAAAAAAAAGTTAGCAACATTCACAATTCTCATCTCAACTAATTACCCCTCCCGAAAACAAAACAAAATCACCCTGGGAAAAGTATGAGCAGACCCCACGTGTGTGCAGCCGTGAGTTGAGTTTCAATTTGCCTACCATGTTTTGACTGAAGTTTGCCCATTTTCCAGCAGTTGCTAATAGTCTCTGCTTCACGTCCACGCCGAGACAAGCATTTGGAGGTTTATTACGGTTCTTCCTTTGCCGGTGGAGGGAAGGTGGTGGTGGAGTGTAACAATCCCACAATAACGAAGAGAAAAGCTCTCCCTGTCTGTCTCCCTGCTCAGGATCCTCTTCACGGAGTCTCCAGGAGAGCTGTCACAGAGCGACTGAGGCAGCGCTCGCTCTCCCCTCTCACCAACACCACATTAAAAAAAACCTGCAGCCTGCCCTCGGCGGCACTTAAAAGTGGGAGGAAAGACTTCCCTTTGAATTCCAAGCTCCAACCACTTTAACTCTCGTAGACGCGATCAGTCGAGTGCTGATTTCTGTGCAACTGCTTTAATGTGTGCCAATCACCAAATGTTCAACGGTATCTTCCAATAAAATGTCTTTTGATGATTTTTCTGAAGACTTTGAAAACAAAGCAGTCTCTAAAGCAATTACCACTCGCTCCTCATGCCTTTGGTAGTTCTTTGTAATTTATTCGATAGCTATAATGCCATGTAATCATGTTAAATTCTTAAAATAACAGAGATTATGTAAAAATCAGTTTTTTTTTCAAAGAGTCATGGAGTTTTAAAACAGGATCGCCTCTGTACTAGTCATCAAGCACGTATCTATTCGAATCCCATTCTCCAGTACTTGGCTTGTAGCCTTGTCTGCACTGGCGCTACAAGGGTTTATCTAAATTCTTAAATGTTGCGAGGGTTCCTTCCTCTACTGTTTTATCAGGCAATGAGTTATAGATATCCCCTAAACTCTGGGATTTTTTTCTTTTAACTCCACTCTAAACCCTTTGCCCTGTAAATGAAATCTGTGCTATTGACTCTCTACTAAGGAAAAAAAGCATTCTTCCTATCAATGCTTCTCATAATTTTGATTTGGAGATGCCGGTGTTGGACTGGGGTGTACCAAGTTTAAAATCACACAACACCAGGTTATAGTCCAACAGGTTTAATTGGAAGCACACTAGCTTTCGAAACGACGCTCCTTCATCAGGTAATCTCATAATTTTGTACACATCAATCAAGCCCCGCCTAAACTTCCTCTGCTGAAAGGGGAGAAACTCCAGTCTATCTACTTTCCCTTTTAGCTGCATTGTTCTAGCCCAAGCAACACCCTGACAAACCTCCTCTGCACCCTGAAAAGTATATTCACATCCTTCCTATAGTGGCATAACAGTACTGTAGTCATTTGCCACAGTGGTCTAATGGTATTATCGCTAGACTACTAAACTAGATAGGAGAAAGTGAGGACGGTAGATGCTGGAGATCAGAGTCGAGAGTGTGGTGCTGGAAAAGCCCAGCAGGTCAGACAGCATCCGAGGAGCAGGAGAATCAATGATTCCTCTTGAGGGGCTCGTGCACGAAACATCAATTCTCCTGCTTCTTGGATACTGCCTGACCTGCTGTGCTTTTCCAGCAGCACTCCCTCAACTAGTAATCTAGGTACCCGAGTACGTAATGTTCTGAATACCCAGGATCTAAACTGAGCATGACAAATGATGGAACTTGAATTCAATAAAAACAATCTGGAATTAAAAGTCTAATGGCCATGAAATGATTATCAGGAAAATCTTCCTCCTTTAGAAATGAAACTGCTGTCAATACCTGGTCTGGCCTTTTTGTATTCCAGACCCACAGTTAGGTCAGTGACTCTAAAATGGCCTGGCAAACTATTCAGCTGTGTCACCTGTGAGAAAGACAAAAGGGAAAATTAAATTAGATGGACCACATGATCTTATGGCTTTGGCTAGAGCCAAAATTGGGAGAGCTGTCTCACAGACTAGTCAAGTAACAGTCTGACATAATCATCCTCATGGAATCACACCTTATAGACAATGTCTCAGACAACAGCATCACCATCCCTCGATATATCCTGTCCCGCTTGCACAACAGAACCAGCCGAGATGGTGGCATGTTGGTATACAATTAGATGGGAGCTGCCCAAGGAGTCCTCAACGTTGATTTTAGACCCCATGAAGTCTCATGGCATCATGTCAAATAAAGGCAGTGATCAAACATCCTGTTGATTACCAAGTACTGCCATCCCTCTGATGAATACCATTGGAGGAGACACTGAGAGTGGCAAGGGTGGAGAAATGTACTCTTGGGGGTGGGGGGGGGGGGGGAGTTCAATTTCCATCATCAAGAGTGGCTTGGTTGCAGCACCACTGACCAAACTGGTTGAGGCCTAAAGAACTGTGTTGCTAAACTGGGTCAACAGCAGTTGATGATAGAGCCAATAAGAGGGAATAACATACTTGACATCATCCTCACCAATTTGCCTGCCACAGTTGCATCTGTCTGTGGCAGTATCAGTAACAGTGATCACTGCACATTCTGAGTGGAGATGAAATCCCATCTTCATATGGAGAATATCTTACCTGATGGCACCATCATCATGTTAAATGGGAAATACTTCGAACAGATCTTGGGTCGCACAGTGGCACAGTGGTTAGCACTGCTGCCTCACAGCACCAGAGACCCGGGTTCAATTCCCACCTCCCCATGTGTGGAGTTTGCACATTCTCCCCGTGTCTGTGTGGGTTTCCTCCAGGTGCTCCGGTTTCCTCCCAAAGATGTGCAGGTCAGGTGAATTGGCCATGCTAAATTGCCTGTCGTGTTAGGTGCAGGGGTAAATGTTGGGGAATGGGTCTGGGGTGGGATGTGCTTCGGCAGGTCGGTGTGGACTTGTTGGACCAATGGGCCTGTTTCCACAGTGTAAGTAATCTAAAAAAAAAGATCTAGCATCTCCAGACATTCACAAGACACCATGGGCCATAAGCAGCCAAATTGTACTCCAGAACAACTTGCAACCTCATGGCCCGGCATGTTCTGCATGCTAAATGACACAAGCAGCAAGTGATAGGGTCTAGACTATCTTCTTAATATACTTTGGTTTGGTCCATAACAAGCTACAAGATGGTCATCTACCTAACAATGTTGAAAATTGCCCAGTTACATCCTGTACACAAAATGTATGAAAAATCCAATCTGGCCAATCCACCAGTAAAGTGATGGAAGGTTTCATCAACAGTGCTATCAAACACACTCTGCTCACTTATACTCAGTTTGGGTTCCACCACAGTCACTCATTACAACCCTGGTACAAACGTGGACAAGAGAACTGAATTTAAGACATGTGGAGAGAATGACTCCTCTTGATACCAAAGCCACATTTGACCCAGTATGGTATAAAAGATACCTAACAAAACTAGAATCAACAGGAATCAGGGGAAGTCACTTCCCTGGCTGGAGTTGTATATGGTAGAAAGGAATGGTTGTTGGATGTCAGTCATTTCAGCTCTCAGACATTTCTGCAGATGTTCCTCAGCGCAGTGTCTGAGGATCAACTGCTTTCAGCTGCTTCATCAATGACCTTCCCTCCATCATAAAGTCAGGAGTGAAGTGTTTGATAATTGCACAGAGCTCAGTACCATTTGCAACTTTTCAGATACTGAAGAAGTCCATGTCTAAATTAAGCAAGCCCTAGAAAATATCCTTGGTAAATGACATTTGTGCCACATAAGTCCCTGCCATGGCCGTCACTAACAAGAGAGAATCTAACCATTTCTCCCTTGATATTCAACAGTATTACCACCACTAAAACCAAAACTATCAACATCTTGGAGAGTTACCATTGACTAAAAACTGAACCAGATTATAGTCATAAGTACTGCAGCCAAAACAGCAAGTCAGAGACTAGGAATCTTACATAGAATAACTCATCTCCTGACTCCCCAATGCCTGTACATCACTTATAAGGCATAAGTCACGAGTGTGATGGAGTACTCCCGAATTGACTTGGTGAGTGCAGCTCCAATAACACTCAAGAAGCTTGTCACCATCCAGGATAAAGGAGTATGTTTGTTTGGCATCACATCCACAAATATTCAGTCCCTCCATCACTGACTCTCAGCAGTAGCAATGTGCACTGTCTACAATAAACACTGCAGAAATTCACTGAGGTTCCATATAAAGCACCTAACAAACCCATGACCACTATCATCCAGAAGGACGGGGCAGCGGATATATGGGGACACCACCACCTGCAAGTACCCCTTCAGATGACTCACCATCCTAACTTGGAAATATATTGCCATTTCTTCACTATCACTGGTCAAAATTCTGGAATTCCCTTACTAACAGCATTCTGTATATACCTTAACCCAATATACTGCAGCAGTTCAAGAAGGTAGCTCACTACCACCTTCTCTAGGGATGGGCAATAAACGTTGGCCCAATTCATGATGCCCACACCTGAAACTAACCAGAGAGATTGACAGTTGTTTTTCAAATCTGAGTGGGAACAGGCTCCTATGTGGAGTGGTAATGTCCCTGCCTCTCGGCCAGAAAACCCAACAGTCCCAGAGGTGTGTCATAACATGATGGAACAGATTAATTAGAAATAATTATAGTCATTTGGTAATGCAGGGGTAGTACCCATACCTCTAGACCGGTAAGTCTGGGTTCAAGTCCCATCTATCCCAGACATGTAACAATGTGTACTTTCAGGCTGATTAAAAATATTCACAAATTTCAATGGTGGCTTATTTCATCCTTAACAGGTCAGAGCTCTTTACAAAATTTACACAAATGCATCTGACAAATATCCCACGAAAAATGTTTTAAAATCCTGATCATGGCCCCACCTGAGGCAAAGGAGTCCAATGCACGTTGTATCAATGTGTCTGTAGCAAAAGACCTGGATACAGAACATAACCTCCACAGATGCTCCTAGGGAGTTATCAGAATAATTCTGTCTTTATAAGCATCTTTCTGTTCATTGTTTTAATTGATCTCTTTACACAAATGAATTGAGCTGCAACAATTATTTTTTAATATCTGTTTGGCACTTATGATTCTTCTTGATATACTTAAATTATAAATGTAATTGTTTAGATTACTTAGGTTAGATGTATTTATTTTAGCCGTGTGTTTCTCTTCATAAACTTATCAATGTGTTATTGACCAGTTATTTGTATTACTTGTCAGTTGTAAATTTAATCCTGCAAAGCTTCATTAGGAGCAGAGTAGGCATTCAGTCCTCTGATCCTGTTCAACAATTCAATAACATTATGTTTGATCTGTTTGTGGTCTTAACTCTGTCTTAGATTAGGTTACTTACAGTGTGGAAACAGGCCCTTCGGCCCAACAAGTCCACACCGACCCGCCGAAGAGCAACCCACCCAGATCCATTCCCCTACATTTACCCCTTCACCTAACACTACGGGCAATTTAGCATGGCCAATTCACCTAACTTGAACATTTTTGGACTATGGGAGGAAACTGGAACACCCGAAGGAAACTCACGTAGACACGGGGAGAATGTGCAAACTCCACACAGACAGTTGCCTGAGGCGGGAATTGAACGAGGGTCTCTGGTGCTCTGAGGGAACAGTGCTAACCACTGGGCCACCATGCCGCCCTATCTTCTTTCCTATCCACTATAATTCCCCTTTTTATCTGAAGTCTATCTACCCAGCCTTGAATAAATTCTGTGACCCAACCTCCACTGCTTTCTGCAGAATTGAATTCCACAAATTAATGATTCTCTGAGAGAAAAAAAATTCCTCATCACACTCTTAATAGGATGACCTCTTACTCTTAAACTATATGCCCTGGTTCTCAACTCTCCCATAAGAGGAAACATGCATGCAAGCTGAACCCCTCAGCATCTTATGCTTAAACAAAATCACTTCTCATTCTTCTAAGCTCTGAAGATGATAGGTCCAACCGGTTCATCCTTTCTCTGTAACTTAAACCCTTCATCCTAAGAATGAGTCAAGTGAACTTTCAATGAACTGCTTCTAATGTAATTATATCCATTTTCAAATGAGACCAAATCTGTACATAAGACTCCAGATGTGGTCCCAGTAAACCCTGTAGAGCTGTGATAAGATTTTCCCAATTTTATATTACATTCTCTTGCAATGAACTCTAACCTATATTCCATTTCTCTCACAATAAATACTATTTGCCTTCTTAATCACTTGCCATATCTGCATACTAACTTCTTGTGATTCAGGAGGAGCAGATCACTCAGATCCCCCTGTTCCATTGAGTTCTGTAAACTCTGTGCAATTAAATAATATATAACTTTTCTGTTTCTCCTGCCAAAGTGGACAAGTTCACACTTTCCCACGTTATATTTTTGTCCACTCACTTTATCTATATCTCTTTGTAGACGCCTTTCCTTTTCTTGATAACTTACTGTAGAATCTGTCTTGGTGTAATTGGCTAGCTCTCATTGAAATAATTAATATAGGTTGTAAATAGTTGAGATTCTAAAAGTGATCCTGTGACACTTGCCTAATTACAATTTGCCAACCTGAAATTGACCCATTCTTCCCCACTGTCTGCTTCCTGTTAGCTAACCAATCCTTTGGACATAAGGATAGGCAAGTTCTGCTGCAGCTTTATAGAATATTAGTTAGGCCAGTTGTGTCCAGTTTTGGTTAACACACTACCAGAAGGATGTGGATGCTTTGGAGAGGGTACAGAACAGGTCTATCAGGATGTTGCCTGATAAGGGGGATTTTATCTGTGAAGTCTGGGTTTGTTTTCACTGGAATGCAGGACATTGAGAGGTGACCTGACAGGTGTTTGTAAGATTATGAATTGCATGGATAGAGTGGAAAGTATGAGGCTTTTTCCCAGGGTGGGCAGGTCAATTATTAGAGGACACAGGTTGAAGGTGAAGGGGGAGGAGTTTAAAAAAGATGAGCAAGGTAATTCTTTCACACAAATGGTGGTGAGGGCCTAGAAAATCCTGCCAGAGGGGGTGGTGGAAGGCAGTTTTGGAATGAAAAGACAAAATGTGTTGGCGCAGGTTTGGAGGGCCAAAGGGCCTGTTCCTATGCTATATTGTCTTTTGTTCTTAATCCATGTTAATGTATTAAACCCTACATTTTAAGCTCTTACTTGTGTATTAACCTATTATGCAGCACTTTAATAAATGCCTTTTGAAAATCTAAGTACATCACATCTACAGGTTTCCCTTTATCCCATTTACTTTCTTAAATAACTCTAGTAACAGCTGCAGTCTACATAATTCTCAAATTTTTTGCACTGCCCTGTTTACAATCTTTTCTTTGCAATTTATCTGTATTACTTTCCTTTATAATTTGTTGACTTTGTCTTCAAAAAAGTACATTGACAATCCTGTCTCCCTTCCAATTTTTATATTGTGAAGAGTATGTAATACAATAGAGTCATAGAGTCATAGAGATGTACAGCACAGAAACAGACCCTTCAGTCCAACCCGTCCATGCTGATCAGATATCCCAACCCAATCTAGTCCCACATTTATTTTAGAGTTTGGATTTTAAAATAGAAGCAGATGGATGTGGGTCAGTTCTTTGAAGTTAATTTTTAAAAACAGATCAGAAGGTCATTTGGATCAGTGATCTAAGTGCATAAATTCCAAGACAAAATTTGTCTGCAGTAAAATGCCTGACAGATGACTACAGTGTTAATGGATGTAATTTTTATAATATTGGGTTTATAACTGACCAGAAAACTTTTATTTTAATTTCAACTTCAGAACAGAAGGTTCAAAGCCTCAGTTCAGTTGCATCAGGAGTTTAATTCAGAAGGGAAAGTTACTAGAAGAGTGAAACTTTTAGTTTGTGGGAACCAGTCACCATTAAAGTTAGTGTATGTTATATTGGCACAGTGTCCCTTCAAGAGGTGAGTCATGTGACACTGGTGAGGTTACAGGCTTGTTCAGATTTGTTTTGAGCTCCTATAGAGTGCAAAGCTTTAAAATAAATGTATCATGTTGGGTTACAGCAAATGGCGAGTTTGTATATTCTTTAGTTCTGACTGGAGCTGATTAAATGCCCAGTTCAGAAGGACTACAACCAATGTTTTTAGTTTGTGGAGCATCTATGCTGAAAGAGCTTGGACAGGTATCTTCAAATTGTTAAAACTGAAAGATTTTGACAATTAGAATTACAAAAGGTTCATGCTAACAGACTTGGAAAGGAATCAGAAAACTATCGCCAGGCCAGGGAAAAGACCTGGGAAAGTCAGTTAATTAAAAGTTTAAAAGCAAGAGATAGGAGTGAAATTTCTCTGTAATTCAGTATCTGTAATAGGACTATGCTGGAAAATAGATTGAAGCTTTATTTTGCTGTTTGTGTTAAGATCTTTCCAGCTGTCCGATACATACGGTTTCATTTTTAAAAAATCATTTGTGTAATAAATGTGTGCTCTGGTGTTAAATAAAATCTGCAACCTTTTGTAGATATGCTTCAGAGACTAACCACCATCATATCCAATTACAAACTTAAACATGATCTATCAAGGAGATTTCACTCTAGGAACTGATTTGTTCAGTGTTACTGTTACGTCACAGGGTAAACCCTCCTGCTCAGTTTAAACCAGTAACATATAAAAGATTTATCCCATGCAGTAACTTGTGAAAAATTGAGAGGCCAAGAATTATTTAAAGTAAAAATTAACAACTTTGTTTCTTAAAGTAAACAGACAATAATTAACTACTGGGGTGGGGTAGTCCAGAACTAGAGGGCATAGGTTTAGGGTGAGAAGGGAAAGATATAAAAGAGACCTAAGGGGCAACTTTTTCACACAGAGGGTGGTACATGCATGGAGTGAGCTGCTAGAGGAAGTGGTGGAGGCCGGTACAATTGCAACATGTAAAACTCATTTGGCTGGGTATATGAATAGGAAGGGTTTGGAGGGATATGGGCCGGGTGCTGGCAGGTGGGACTAGATTGGATTGGATATCGGGTCGGCATGGATGGGTTGGACTGAAGGGTCTGTTTCCATGCTGTACATCTCTATGACTCTATAACAATGATTTACAACTCCTTCCTCTAACCTACATTTTACCTTCCCTTCTAATACTAGTTTGATAAAATTCCCAATTAAGATTTACAAAACAAAACTTCTTATCTCAAAACCAGGCAGCTTTCAGTTCTTTTCTGTACTTCTGTCTTCTTTTCTTCTTCTTGGGGATTCTGCCTCACAGGTTACTGAATGATAAAGGTACCTTTAAGAGAGCTATTTTTCGGGCAGTCTCTACATGCTGCCTTGTCAGTTCTCCTCTCAACTGTTCAATTTTGCCTGATCTTATACCCCCAAAGCATCGCATTGTGTCATTGGCTTTTAAGATTGTCAATATACTCAATTCAAACTTGATTGGAATTTGGTATTTTCGGGGTATAATTTAAACAGATTGGCTAAATTCGAATTTATTTTTGTCTCATAGTAACTCAGCCAGTGCTATCTGTTCTGAACCAAATGTTACATTGTAAATCTCCAGCACTCAGTGTGCTTGCCAAGTCCTTCCATCTCTTAAATGTACAGTACACTTCTACACCTTCATAACACTTTCCCCCCTTAAGAAAAAAATAAGCCATCATAATGAAAAGAGGGCTTGTTTTTAAAAACACATTACCCTAACATACAGATAACTTTAATATAAGTTCACCTTAACCTCTTTCCAGATACCTATATATATAACTCTTATCAGTTAAATTAGCGATAATGCATTTGCGATTACATTCTTCCGACCCACAACATGTATGATTTTAAATTAAAAGTCTGTAACATGAGACTCCAATGAAATAGTCTCATATTCTTGTCTTTAAAGAGTTCTAAGAATGTAAGCAGATTGTCTCCGACACATTGTTCATGACATACACATTAAAATGTTGTATGACCATTAGAAAACTCAATCGTTCCTTTTCGATTGTGGAGTATTTCCTCTGGTGGATGTTGATCTTCAAAAAGTAACCAAGTGGCAGCTCAATCCCATCCCCATTCTTGTAGGAGTACAGTTCCAATTCCTATGTCACTAGCATCAATGGTGACTTTTAAAAATTTTGAAATGTTAGGTGTAGCTAAATATGGTTTGGTGGTTAATACGGCTTTCAAATGCCTCCTGGCATTGTTCTGTCCACCAAAACTTTGTGTTCTTCTTCAGCAAATTGGTTAACGGTGCCACTACACCTGAAGTTTGGAACAAACTTCTGATAGAATCTGCTGAGTCCTAAGAATCGAAGCACCTTTTTCTTCGCAGTTGATCGTGGAAATTCCTCAATGGCTTTCGTCTTTGCGTTTCATGGGGTCAACCTTCCATGATCGATGTTACGTTCCAAGAAGGTCACCTCTGCTTTCGCGAATTCAGTTTTATTTAAGCTTATCACCGGTTTTGCTTCTCGTAGTTGTTCAAAGAGCTTTGCCAACTGTGCCATGTGATCTTTCCAAGATTCACTAAAGATCACTACATTGTCCAAATAGACTGCACAGCTTGTTAACCCAGCCACAACCCTGTTCATGAGTCTTTGGAATGTGGCGGGTACATTCTTCATTCCAAAGGGCGTCACTTTAAACTGACGTAGCCCATTTGAGGTTACAAATTTATTTTGCTGTCTCTGCTAAAGGTACTTGCCAGTAACCATCCATTAAGTTCAACTTGGTGATGTAACTGCTTGTCCAACTTTCTCGATACAGTCCTCCAATCTAGGAACTGGACAGGAGTCCGATTTTGTAACTGCATTGACCTTCCGATAATCCACACAGAATTATTGAGTCCTGTCCAGTTTGGGAAATAAGACAATTGGCAAACTCCCCTCACTCTGGCTTGGTTCGATGATATCTTCGTGGAGCATGGCCTCCATCACCATCTGGACCTGTCTGGCTTTGAAAGGATTAAGCCGATAGGGGTGTTATTTTATCGAAGCAGTATTCCCTACGTCTACTTCATGTACAATAGCATTAGTTTTCCCCATCTGATTCTTACATATGTCCTTGTACTGGAGTAACAAATCTTTCAACTGCATGCTATCGTCCTGAGACAGATAGCTTACTAACCTATCCCACTCCTCAAGGGCTTCTTCATTTTTTAATCTATTTTGAGACACATCATCTGGATTTGATTCCTCACTCTAAGGGGCAGTAACTAACACCCATTTCTTCACTTCTTTCTCTCTAGTAAAATACAGGTTTAATATGTTCACAGGTTTAACAGGTTTCCTATCTGGCATCTTTACTAGAGAGTTCACCTGACTCAACTTTTTCTCAATTTGATAGGGACCACTAAACCTGGCTTTGAAGGGATCTCCTTTCACTGGTAACGGTACTAACACGTCAGCCCCTTGGGAAAACATCCGAGTCTCAGAGCTTTTATCTGCCACCTGCTACATTCTACACTGTACCTTCTTTAGGTGCTATTTAGCTAACTCACCTACTCTATTTAATCTCTCCCTCACCTCTGATACATAATCTAAGTGTGAGATCTCCAACTTTGGTCCTGTCAATTTTTCTTTAATTAATTTCAAAGGGCCTCTCACTTCATGACCAAATATTAACTTGAAGGGAGTGAACTGAGTAGATTCATTTGGGGCATCTCTAATGGCAAACAATACGAATGGGCTACCTTGATCCCAATCATTCGGTAATCCTGACAGTATGTTCTCAACATTGTCTTCAAGGTCTGATGCCATCTTTCTAAAGTTCCCTGGAATTCAGGATGATACGCACTGGATTTAAAGTGCTGCATACTAAAGCTATCCATAATCTCATTAAACTGCCTAGCAGTAAAGTTTGACCCTTGGTTTGACTGAATCTCTCTGAGTAGTCCATACAGTGTGCAGAAAGCTACTATCTCCTCTATCATCTTTTTTTCCTTGTACTCATTAATGGAATTGCATCTAGAAATCTGGTAGATACCTCCATATTGGTTAAGAAGTACTGGTTCCCACTTTTAGTTCTCGGGAGGGGACCTACACAGTCAATTATAACCCGCGTGAAAGGTTCTTCAAATGCGTGAATTGGCAATAACGGTGCTGGTTTTGTTACCGCCTGTGGCCTACCTATCATTTGGCATGTATAACACATATGGCAAAAGTTAACCCCATCCTTGTGCATTCTAGGCCAATAAAAATGTTTTTGTACCTTATCCTGAGTCTTTTGTGCCCCTGGGTGACCTCCTACAGATAGTTCATGTGCTACGCATAAAACCTCCTGTCTGTATGTTTTTCACTTCATGCTGTGACTTATGATAGTGGGATCTGGTTACCACACAGTCTAGGAAAATAC
>NC_057738.1:24482055-24498540 GCF_004010195.1 Chiloscyllium plagiosum
AACACATAAAAGATTTATCCCATGCAGTAATCTCTGAAAATTCAAGAGGCCAAGAACTATTTAAAGTAAAAATTAACAACTTTATTTCTTAAAGTATAATGGAGAAGAATTAACTAACAACTATTTACAACTCCTTCCTCTAACCTACATTTTACCTTCCCTACTATGATACTAGTCTGATAAAACTCCCAATTAAGATTTATAAGACAAAATTTCTTATCGCAAAACCAGGCAGCTTTCAGTTCTTCTCTGTATTACTGTCTTCTCTTCTTCTTCTTGGGGTTTCTACTTCACAGGGTACTGATCAATAAAGGTACCTTTAAGAGCGCTATTTTGGGCAGTCTCTACATGCTGGCTTGGCAGTTCTCACCTGAACTGTTCAATTTTCCCCTGATCAGGGAAAGCATTGGATTGTGTCATTGGCTTTTAAGATTGTCAAACACTCAATTCAAACTTGATTGGAATTTGGTATTTTTAGAGTATAATTTAAATTGATTGGCTGAATTTGAATTTATTTTTATCTCATAGCAACTGAGCCAGTGCTATATGTTCTGAACCAAATGTTACATTGCAAAGTCTCCAGCACTCAGTGTGCTTGCCATTTCCTTTACTCTCTTACAGATGCAGTACAATTCTACACCTTCATAACATTTACCAACAACTGTGACCATAACAATATCAAAGCCTCAAGCCATTGTGTTCCTGGTACCAAAGAGAAAGCTGTGAATTCTTAAAGACATGTGTCCCCAATACTGCTTGTGCAGTAGGTCACCAAATAATTAAACATAAAGCGTTCGTAAAATCCTGTCCATGCAGCATTAAATCCCAGCCACTACCTCCGCTGAACCCTAGACATGTTGATTCTCAACCTATCAGCTACAATGTCACTTTTGTGAGAATCTTTTAGGGCAAATAATGGCTTTATATATTATGTTACAAGTACATTTTTTGTCTTGAGAGAATACGACTGGAGATGTGCCTTCATGGTCGAAGAACCATTTGCAATCTACTTTACCTTAGTACTCATGAGTCTATAAGACACACAATTTTCCGTGTGGATCATTGAAGGCTTCACTTCCATGCCAAGGGTGAAAGCAGCCCTTGATCAATTTGAATGGGGGCAGAGTACAGGATGTAGTAGCTTAGGAAAAGTACATAATCTGGGTCGACTTTTCATTGCACAGCAAATTTGAGATACTGTGTTGAATGAATCATAGATTCATACAGCATGAAAACAGATCCTTCAGCCCAATGCGTCCATGCTGGCCAGATTTCCTGAACTGAAGTAGTCCTGTTTGCCTTTGTTTGGCCCATACGCTTCTAAATATTTCCTATCCATGTACTGTCCAAATGCCTTTTGAATGTTATAATTGTACCCGCTTCTACCACTTCCTCTGGCAGCTTTGTTTCATATGTACACCACCCTCTATATGAAAAGGTTGCCCCCAGGTCCCTTTTTAATCTTTCCCCCTCACCTAAAACCATCTACATTTGGGCTTCCCTATCATGGTGAAAATACCTTAGCTGTTCCCTTCATCCATGATTTAAAAAATCTCTCTAAGATCATCCCAGGGAAAAGATTCCAGCCTATTCAGCCTCTCCTTATAACTCAAACCTTCCAGTCTCAGTAGCATCCTTGTAAATCCTTTTTTGAACCCTTTTCTGTTTAATAATTTTTAATTTTTTCCTATAGCAGGGCAAACAGAATTGTATGCAGTACTCTAAACATGGCGTTACAAATGTCTTGTACAGTTGTAACACAACTCCCCAGCTCCTGTACTCCATGCTCTGACCGATGAAGACAAGCATGTCAAATGCCTTCTTCACCACCCTGTCTACCTCTGATGTCTACCTGTACCCCAAGGTCTATCTGTTCAACAACACTCCCTAGGGCCGTACCATTAACTGTGTGAGTCCTGCCTGGTTTGTCTTAACAAAATGCAACATCTTGCATTTATCTGAATTAAATTCCTTTGCCCACTGGCCCAGTTGATCAAGTTCCTGTTATACTCTTAGATAACCATCCTGACTCTTTGATAACCAGCCTGATCAATTTTGGTGTCATCCGCAAACTTATTAATTAAGCCTTCTTTATTTTCATCCAAATCATTTATAGAAATGATGAACTGTAATGGATCCAGCGACAATCCCTGCGGCATACCTCTGGTCTCAAGCTTCCAGTCTGAGCAATAAACAGCTACCACCACCGTCTGTCTCCTACCATCAAGCCAATTTTATATCCAATTGGTTAGCTCTCCATGGATTGCATGTGATCTAATCATCCTAACTCGTCTACCACGCGGAACCTTGTCAAAGGCCTTGCTAAAATCTATGTAGATAATATCTACTGCTCTGCCTTCATCTGTCTTCTTGGTCAACTCTTCAATAAACTCAGTCAAAATTTTAAGACATCATTTTCCATGCACAAAGCCATACTGACTTTGCCTAATCAGTCCTTGCCTGTCCAAATATACATAGGTCCTATCTCTCAGAATTCCTTCCAACAACTTACCCACCACTGACGTCAGGCTCACTGGTTTGTAATTCTCTGGCCGTTCCTTGCAGCCTTTCTTAAATAATGGCACAACATTAGCCAGCTCCAGTCTTCTGAATATTAAACCAAAGCCCTTAGATTCAGCAGATCCCAGGACATCACATGAAGAAGAGCGGGTAAGTTCTTCTTGGTATCTTGGCCAATGTTTACACCTCAACCAGCATCAATGATTCTGGGAACTTGCAGTGTGAAAATTGTCTATTGCATTTCCTAAATTACTTCAGAAGTACACAAATGAATGTACTTTGGGCACATGTGATTGCTAAAGATGCTTTGTAAATGCAAGCCTTACCTTTTTCATTGATGGTTATTTAAGACTTAATTTTTTTCAACTCTTCCTTACCACGTTTCTGAATTTCATTCTGCAGCAGCTCCAGCCGTTCTGAAACTCTGATGTAGAGTCATGTCTTGTGATATTCTTACCATTGTATATATTTCAGCTGACCTTCATAATTTGTCAGTTGGCAGTCTCAGGATAAAAGTCAGTTATTCTCACTGCCTACATAAAAAACAAGTTGTAATAAAACAAGTATAGGATAATTTTTGCAATTCAACAGAACAGAATTTAGCCACTGTCACAGCAGGAGGTTCAGCCAAAGCCCAGATATCAGTATGATGTCCAAATTTCAAAATCCAAAATTGGTTCTTTGAGTATTTTCAGGCTAAAAGCTTTCAGCAATGCTAACACTGATGCACTTTGCCAGACCAAGAACTTCAGTTTGATCATATCTCACAATGCTTAAGGCAGTCAGATTTCTGTAAATGGATCAGAAATTGAGTAGTACAAATCACACGCATGCACCATGTATGATTGTACGCTCATGAATCATATGGAAAAACAGAGCTCAGGGGTGTAATGAACTAGAACATTTTGCATTCAAAATTAGTGAGTAACCAGTTTTTAACCAGAATAGCTTTTAATATTTCCTGCAAGTGAAACAAGAGAACATAACATAACATGATGTAAATCACAAAGCTTAAACAGTTTGGGTGGTCTATCTTAATCCGAAAAAAGGCCACTTACTTAAATGGATTGAGTTTTTCTGTTTACTACACTTAAGAATTTCCAGTAAAAGACTGTAACCTTTTTAAATTTGTTCATGGAATGTGGGTATTGCTGGCTCAGCCAGCATTTATTGTTCATTGCCCAGAGGCTAGTTAAGAGTCAACCACATCGCTGTGGGTCTGAAATTAATTTGATGCTAGCTCAGGTGAGGCTGGCAGATTTTCTTCACTAAAGGATATTAGTGAACCAGATAAATTTTACTACAATGGTTATCATTATCTTTTTATTCCAGATTTTTGTTGAGTCCAAATTTCACAAACTTCACAGTGCAATTTGAACCTATATCCATAAAACGTAAGCTTGCAGTTCTGGATAGTGACATTGCCATTATAGTACTGCCTCCCCTAAAAGTTGTTTAGTGATATACAAGAATTGGTGATTGATTTCATTTTAGGTAATGAAAGAAAAGATCAAATGCTGGACTCGTGCTGAGAATACTACAGATTCAGAGTTATAGGAAAAACAGCAAACCTTCCATGGAGACAGTAAGGTAAAGGGGATGATTAGCTTGCATTGCTGGTTTGTGATGCTGAATGATGCCAACAAAGTAGGTTCAATTCCTAAATATTTCCAGAGCAAGTTTATTTTCCAAGTGAGATGTGATGCATAGATATTAATTTGCGCATTTAATAGAACAATACCAAAACGTTCAACATGTAGGAATCTATTTGGACATTACTGTTTCTGGTGATTATCATTTGGGCTATTAGTTAACCAAGACATATTGCAGCAGCAAATTTTCACAAGGGAATTGGTTTAGCTCAGTTGGCTGGATTGTTGATTTGTAGAGTATTGTGACGCCAGTGGTGTGTTATCAATCCCCATCACCAATTGAGGTTACGATGAAGGACTCTCCTTCTCAACCTCTTCCCTCGCCTGAGCTGTGGTTGCCTTCGGGTTATAATTGTCACCTCTCTCTAATGAGAGATGGTCCTATGGTTTGGTGACACAATACAATTTTCACAAAATAAATAAAAATTAGTTATGTTTAGAACTGTAGTAGTTGTTTTAGTATCTTACATAAGCGACTGAAGGAGGTCATTTTGATTTGAGCAGTGGTGTAAGATGGGAGAATTTGGATATCCACATTTTCCTGATATTTCTTTCCATAATGTGCAAGTGGGTGCAATGCAATTGAGTAGAAAGTATTCAGTCAGGGTTCTCAAACATCAGATGCAAGCCCTTTCCAGTGCCTGTGTTTCGTATATTTGCAAATGAAGAGTTGTAGGAGAAGGGTTTGGTGATATTTTTCCCACCTTGGGGCTAGTGTCTTTACTCCAACTTCGTTACCTTTTACACAATGATACTGATTGAGTAAACAAGTAACATTTTGATTCACTGGATTTCTAACGCAAACCAAGTGCATTAAGGAGCAAATTACATTTAAATTTATTTTTCAAGATTGTTTGGGTCAGCAAGGAAAATCATTACATTAAGTGGCTACTAGGTCTTTGGGAAAGTGAAGAATGGGGAGGCTACTTGGGTGCCTCAGTGCTGATCACTTTCTCATTGTGCCAGCTAGTTGCATTTCATAACAACTACTTGCATTTATATACATCTTTAACATAATCAAATGTACTCAAGCCATTCACAGGAGAGCTATCAAACAAAATTTGACATCATGCCACATAAATGTTCGGACAGGTAAACCAAAACTATAACTTTAGAGGAGCACCTTCAAGGAAGAGAGCAGTAGAAAATGTTGTTTGCTTATATTATGTTTAATTATGTCAAGATGGTGGGCATTAACCACGGTTTCAAGCGCTCTTACAACTAAGAACAGACTAAAACTGTGGCTTTTGGGTTAGAGGTACATGCTTGTAATGTATATTACTGCAAATAATTCAAAAGTGTATAAAGATTGTTTCTAGTTCTATCTGGAGAGGTGCAGCGCTTATGGTCTAAAAGGTTAATGGTATGGCAGCCAATTATGAGTGATTGAAATTGGGGATAATGAAGAAGCTATAATTAGAAGAGTGCAGAAAATTTGGGAGGGTTGTGGGGCTGCAAGTGGTTACGATGGTATGGAAATTTGAGGCCAAGGAGAGCTTAGCAAACAGTAAAGAATATTAACATCACGGTATTGGTAAGCACAGAACATGTAGAATCACAGAATTGTTACAACACAGAAGGAAACTATTCAGCCCATCATTTCTACACCAGCCCTTTGAATGAACATTTCACTTAATGCAATTTTGCTGCCTTCTCACTGCATGATCCTTTTTAAATAATAGTCTGATTCCCTTTTGAATACCTGAATTAAACCTGCTTCCACCATTCTCTCAGGCAATGCATTCCAGTCCATAACAACTCCTGTTTGAAAATACTTTTTTCTCATATCATTTTGCTTCCCTGGCAAACTAAATCTGTGCCCTCTTGTTCTCAATTCTTTCATGAGGGGACAGTCTCATCGTCAAGGAAAATGGGTCTGAAATCTTGAACTTTTCTTCATAACTTGGGTCCCTCTGCCCTTGCAACCACTTTAAAGTTGTACTTTTAATTTTATATTATCTATCTATGCTTTTCCTAACAAAATGAATTATCTCATATTCTCTGTATTGGCCATCTGTCTGCTTATTGCATCAATTTTTCTATCCCCTTTTGGAGCTGTAGACTATCCTCCTCATGGTTTTTAAAACCCGCAAGTCCTGAATTATTCACAATCTTCAAATTTGTGGTCTATGTGCACAAAGGTCAAGATTATTAAGATCAACATGGAAAATCTATAGTTCCTACACTGTGGAACTCCATTATAAACATTCCTTTAGCCCTCAAAAAAAATCCATTAGCCACTACAGTATTTAATTTCTGGATATTCAGCCATCAGCCACACTTTGCAATGAAAAAACAATTTTCTGCTTTCTCTCCCAAGATTGGCATTGTATTTCATGCTTGCCAGGAATAATTAAATGTACCCAATGACCACAATAGCACACACACATACCTATGTACATGCTGTCTTTTACACTGAATTTCCTTTCTGCCTCCCTTCTCCATTCTCAGAAACCCCACTGCAGAACATTCAGAACAGGTGGATATAGAGCAGTAAGTTACTGTAATATTGCTCTCTCCACACTGTTGGCCACTACAGTATTGTTCTAGGCTGTGATATTAAGGCACAAGTCAAAGTCCAGGAACTTGCAGTAGGATTAGTCATGGCAGAGAATGAGCCAGGAAAATCACCTTTTCCCAACAGTTCCTAACATTTTTTTACGTAATAGGAGTTTGGAATAAAACTCAATGAGCCCTTGTGGAGCTAACGTTTACTCTCTACTTGGTCAGATGGTAGTGAATGTTGACATAGAAAAGCTTTCCTTAGATGTTAAAATTGCACTTTACGTGCTCCAACTATTGCTTGCTTTGAAGAAAAGGGGCACAGATTGCTGTTGAACCAGCAATTTTTGTCACTCGGATCTGAGCAGCTTGGCACTCTGAGACTTGACTGAGATAACACAATGTCACAGTTGGCAACACTGTAATTCCATCTGGAATGCTAGATTGTCACTGAAGGGAAACCATACAAAAACACGCTCCAAATATTTCTCAAACAACTCTCAGCTTGACAGTTGGAAATTGATTGGGGATCTTATGCTAGCAAAAATGTTTGTATGATAATGCATGTCACTTTTAGGAGAGGTTGAATTGAGATGTGGCAACCTGTTGATACTGCTCCTCAGATTTACACAAGAGTATTTACATGAAATATCCATGGCCTGGCATCTCATAAAGGATCGAGTTTAAAATTGAAAGGTTTCTGGTTTGAGTCATATTCAGTAGCTATGTGTGATGTGAACACAGGTTGTGTCAGATAGTTGCAATGCTTCCCAGAAACCAGTGCATTGTTAAATCAAGCTCTTTCGCAGCACAAACTTTAATGTGTTACCAAATCCATGATTAAGGACATTGTTTGCCCCTCAATTTCATCCTCTTTTCACTCTTAATTGGTTGAAGGCATTTCCTCTTGCTGCAAGAAGGCATCACAGATGTGAGTTCAGTGCTAACTACAGTGGGAACTTTAAATGTCAAGAAGGTAATTTTGTCAAAGGAGAGGAGAGGGCAGAGGGACTGCAAGTTAGTGGTAGGGTGATACCATAAGACTATAAGACATAGGAGCAGAAATTAGGCCATTCAGCCCATCAAGTCTGCTCCACCATTCATGGCTGATAAGTTTCTCAAACCCATTCTCCCGCTTTCTCCACAGAACTCTTGATCCCCTTGAAACTCAAGAATCTATCTATCTCAGTCTTAAATATACTGAATGACCTGGCCTCCACAGCCTTCTATGACAATGAATTCCATAGATTCACCACTCTCTGGCTGAAGAAGTTTCTCCTTGTCTCCATTCTAAAAGGCCTTCCCTTTACTCTAAGGCTGTGCTCTCAGATACCCTGATCACCTTAGTTTATGGTGCTCCACAGTGGTCAATGGATTGTGATCAGAGCTGGACTCAATAACCCCAAATTCCACTGTGCTCTGATGAAAAATGTTCCAAAGATTCTCAGCCTTATGAGAGAATAAATCCCTCCTCATCATCTCATATGTTAAATGATAAACCCCTTTTTTTAAAGTCTATGTCCCTTAGTTCTAGTTCCTCTGAGAAGGGGAAACTTCCTTTCAGGACCTATCCTGTCAAGTCCCCCCTTTTTTGATTATAAATTTAATGAGGAATTCAGGACAAATGTAACTTCTTGACCTAGAGAATGGTTAGGATGTGGTACTTGTTACCAAATGTAGTGATTGAAAGAAATAACATAGATGCATTTAAGGAATGTGATCTGTACATGCTGATAAGGTTAGATTAAGTCGAGAGAGGATTAGATGATAGGGCTAGTTGAGGGTAGGAGGAGCGTTCTGTAGACCATAAAAACCATATAAACTATTTGGGTATTGTGACCTGCTTCTGTGCTGTAAATCCTATGTAGTTTTATATAACTTTTACAACTCATGCCCAGCAAAAAACAGATGTGGAGCTGTTAATATGGAATGGAAGGTTTAGCCACTGGTTTCCATCATCATTTAGTCAATTGGAGTCTAAAATTGCAGGCAGCAAGTGTCTCAGCTAGCTCTATTCCAAGAAACTCGGTGGTGAAGGATAGAATTGGAGCCAATGTTTACAAACCTTTTAAAAGCATTTATTTATCTATGTAAGTAACATAAATTAGATTGCATTACCTAACTCAAAAGCCACTGTTTTAGCTTGTTCCTATTTATGGGAGTACAAATAAATCCACACTTATTGTCCACCATCTGCATACAATAAATGTAATTCATATACAGTCACCTTTGGAAGGCGAGAGAAGGATTGGAAACACTGTCCCTCTTATGGTGCAGTGGTAGGGTCTCTATCACTGAGCCAGGAGGCCTGGGTTCAAACCCCACATGTTTCAGAGGTGTGCAGTAACAGGTTGAGTAAAAATCGACATCACCTAAAGCCAGCCTGACTCCAATACTAACCTGATACCTAAGCAAGGAAGTAGAGTTGAGGCACATTCCAAGGTCCAGGACTACTTGTTGAGTGATGCACTAAAGCTTGGGGCAGCTGCCCTCAAGGCACAGTGGTGAAACACCTCTGTCTGAGGTCTTCCTGCTGAAGATAAAAAGGGGTGAGTTCAGCAATCGGACCCTCACAGTGTCTTAAATATGTATTAGTATTGTATGTGTAAGAGAGGTTTTTGGTTTTTTGGATAGAGTCAAAGTCTAATGCTTTGTTTGTTTATTTGATATGCAACTGTACAGAACCAAACTGCATTTGTGATGATGTATATATACACAAAAAGATTTGTTATGAATAAAGTATATTTTTGAAATTTAAAAAGCCCCACCTATTTCAGAGGTGGGCAGTAACACTTCTGAACAGATTGAGTAAAAATCAACATCACCCAAAGCCAGCCTGACTCCAATACCAGCCTGAGACCTAAGCAAGAAAGTGGAGTGGTGCTGTCTTCCCCAGCTAGCAGACTAAAGCTAGAGAAGCTAGAGTTCATATTTGGTTTATTCGTGACTCTGTTACCAGGAGGAGCACCTTTTTGCCACACTGGGGAATCATGGGTATCTCCTGCCCTGCATTTTCTAACTCCACTTTACCTGTAACTGTGCTGGCTCTCCTCCTTTATATAATTTAATGTTGGGGGGCTGTAACTTTAATCTTCCTGAGATCTGCCTTGAGCCAATCAACTAGGTACTGATTCCAGCAAACTTCAGGCAAAGTTGTCCGTTAATGCAAGATTCCTTATTAAAATGAAGCCCAAGAGCTAACAGCTCTCTTAGCCTCCCATGAAAGGGAAATGCCATCTCGCTCCCTCCTCCACTATATATGAACTGCTGCCATTCATATTAAGCCCTCCTCTTTTATGTCTGAAAATGATAATTGTATAAGATGGGAAGCTAAAGTCATAAGCAAGTCATAATGAAAATGATGATGTAAATATTTTAGGAGTATGAATTAATAACACAAATCATCACAACTGCAAAATGAAAGTACCAAGATTTTTATGAGGACTTTCAAATCACTGTATGAAATTACTTTATCATGGACTCCTGCATCTTGTAGCCACTAAGAGTAAATTAAAGCAGTGTGCACAGAATTAATAGACAAAAGTAGGCCATTTGTCCCAACTGGTTTATGCTTCATGGGAGCCTCTTCCCACATTATGTCAATTAACTCCATCTGCATATCTTTATATTCCTTTCTGCCTCACACACTTATTTAGCTTCCTCTGGTAGATATCTATTTTGAATATTAAAATCCCTATGGTCTGGAAGCAGTCCATTCAGCCATTAAGTCCACACTGACCATCTAATGAGCAACCCACCCAGACCCACTCTCCTGCTCTATCACTGTAACCCTGCATTTCCATGGCTAATCCACCTCGCCTGCACATCGCTGGATACTATGGGCAATTTAGCATAGCCAATCCATCCAACCTGAACATCTTTGGACTGTGGGAAGAAACCAGAGCACCCGGAGGAAATCCACGCAGATACGGGGAGAATGTACAATCTCCACACAGACTGTCGCCCAAGGCTGGAACTGAACCCAGGTCCCAGGTGTTGTGAGGTAGCAGTGCTGACCACTAAGCCATCGTGATGAATTTTATTCACCAACAATTCCATATAGTAGCAAATGACATTCTAATCACTCTGGACAAAGAAGCTTCTTTGGAATCACTTTATTGGATTTATTTGCGACTATCTTACATTTATGGCCCAGGTCCTGATTTTGTGCCCCAAACTTCTCCCACCACCCCCAAAAACACACACACACGTGGAATTTCAATGTTTGTTTTGATAACTCCTTTTAGGTCACTGCCAGAAAAAAGGATCCCTCCCTGTTCAGTCTTTTCTGCCGTAGTATCCTGTTAGTATCCTTATAAATCCATTTTGCACCTTCTTCATGTCCTATAACCTTTCTTTTTAATAATGTGAGGATCAGACAATGCGTGGTGTGTAACCTTGTTCTTATTGTTGCCATCATTATTTTTATGCTTTAAGATACTGGTGTCATTGATCCTGTTAGAGTCACCTATTCTGTTCTCTGAAGAATGCTACTTTCTGTACAGTACCACTATCTCTGTTGTTCAGTCACAAACTGAGAGCTAAACTTTGCTGCACACACTTTAATCAATGTTTTCCCCTTCTTAGTTACATTTTAAGGAAATTAGATCTACTAATTTACCAAGGATTCCAGAATTAGTCAACGGATTATGCAGATTGACAGTGTGCATTCCACATCGAATTTGATTCCAAATTGACCATACTTTCTTAGTTCTAAAAGTATGCCAAGAGAATGACACCTTCCGTTACATTGACTACATGTTGATTTTTGACTGATTAGGGGTTCTCTTACAGCTAGAAAATACTGCAGAGAGGGGCAAAACAAATAAGTCGACGAGGGATTAATGTCATTCACTAAAAGACAAAAGAACGGCTCAGGTAGTTTTATCTTTGCCATTAACACACGGGTTTCTCAGTTATGACTATACTATCCTTTAATGATAGGGGGCCTATTGAAAGGGTGAAAATTCTCTGTCCAGCTTCATGCTGTTTTATGCTGGCAAGACACCTAAGACACAGTCTGGAATCCTGCTGTGTTCGTTTCCTGAGGAGTTAGACTGGGATAAGTAAAACTAGAGAAACAGCCTGTTCTTTGTTGTTACAGCACATATGTGTTAGGGTTTTGTTTCATCCATTTTAACAACCATGTTTTTTTCAATTTGGCTTACATCCTTAAGTGTTTGGAGAGTTGAAACATTTGGCGGACCTAATGGCCCTTAAAAATGTGATTCTTTAGCACTAGTGAACATCACATCACAATGCATTCCAGCTAATAGGCACACTGTTTCATCAGTACATTCATTTAAAGGGGACATTTGTTCAGATTGATCTGTTCCATGTTGCTGGTCAGTCCGGACTCAGTGATAGATTCCCGTCTCTGAGACAGCAGGTTGAGGATTCAAAACTCATTCCAGAGACTTCAGCACACAATTTAGGCCGGCATTCCAATACAATAGTGAGTGCTGCATTATTGGAGGTGCAGGCTTTTGGAAAGAAATCTCCAAGATGGCAGAGGCAGTGGGGATTTGCAACATTCGAGCATGGGTTCATGCAGCGGGTTCAGCCGTATCCACACAACTCGGTAACGGTTTTCTTTGGTCTTGGCGACCCTGGGGCCTCCTCCTGCAGGAGGCTGAGGCCCCACGTAACTCCATGCCAGTCAGAAGACTCCGAGCTGCACCAAGGGGCGGTATGGGACCTGCTCAATGTGACCATAGGTGGGCTCGGAGCCACACTGGGGGCGCTATATGACCTGCGCAGTATGACCATAGGTGGGCTTGGAGCCACACTGGGGGTGATGAAGGGCTTTTGCCCGAAACGTCGATTTTACTGCTCCTCGGATGCTACCTGAACTGCTGTGCTCTTCCAGCACCACTAATCCAGAATCTGGTTTCCAGCATCTGCAGTCATTGTTTTTACCACGGCTATGGGACCTGCTCAGTGTGACCATAGGTGGGCTCAGAGCTGCACGGGGGTGCTATGGGACCTGCTCAGTGTGACCATAGGTGGGCTCAGAGCTGCACGGGGGCGCTATGGGACCTGCGCAGTGTGACCATAGGTGGGCTCAGAGCTGCACGGGGGTGCTATGGGACCTGCTCAGTGTGACCATAGGTGGGCTCAGAGCTGCACGGGGGTGCTATGGGACCTGCTCAGTGTGACCATAGGTGGGCTCAGAGCTGCACGGGGGGCGCTATGGGACCTGTGCAGTGTGACCATCGGTGGGCTCAGAGCTGCACGGGGGGCGCTATGGGACCTGCGCAGTGTGGCCATAGGTGGGCTCAGAGCTGCACGGGGGGCGCTATGGGACCTGCTCAGTGTGACCATAGGTGGGCTCAGAGCTGCACGGGGGGGCGCTATGGGACCTGCGCAGTGTGACCATCGGTGGGCTCGGAGCCTCACTGTGGGCGCTATGGGACCTGCGCAGTGTGACCATCTCCAGCTTGAGGCGACGCGAGCGGGCAGGGATGGAGTATGTTGTACAGCGGCGATTGGAAGAGCAGAGAGGGCAAAATCTACAGACAGGGAGAGCTGAACTGTTCAAGCGGTTTCAGTAATGTCAATTTAATACCAACTTATTCAGAATTTTACGATTTATACAGTTTATTCAGTAATTTACTCTGGTCCAAGATGGCGCCCGATTGTGCTAACATACACTTCTAACTGTATCAATACAAGTGACAATATTAAATACATCTAAACGTAAATCTGAATCCAGATGCTAAACGGAGGTTTTGCCTGTCCTGTCAGCTGGTGTAAAAGGGCCCACCACACTATTTGAGAAGAAAGCAGCGTTCTCCTCATTGGCCTACCTTACATTTATTCACCAGCAAATGCCACCACTAAAACAGATTATCAAATTACTACTTCATTGTTTATATTTGATGACACCAAACTAGAGGGTGTATTTCTTCCTGCAAGCTTGTATTAAACACAAAAGAAGGGCTTCTATTTATGTTACTATATTTGATTAATTCTGAAAAATTGATTTAAAATGATATCTGATTTACTGTTTGATCATGCCCCAGAACTTAATTAAGAGCACGGGGGTAAACTTGAACTCCCCGTAGTATTATTATCACACACGCAATTAATGGGACGGGAGAAAACTGCGCGCACCTCGCAAATCTACGCATAAAGACATCAAAGACACCTTCAAGTCATAATGAGAAAATACTAAATATACTAGTTTGTGGGAACGTATTGTGTATACTTTGACTTTTGCATTTCCTGTATTACAACAGTGACTAGAATTTAAATATGCTTTCTTGGTTGGAAAATGTTCTGGGACATTTGTGATCTATATGTATATTAATTTTGTAACCAGGCAGACATGGATATATTAAACCTTTCGATCAGTATGAAGTCACTTTTGCTAAGAGACTGTGAACATAATGTTTAATCTTTGAATTTTGCAACTGGACAGATTGAAGATTAACACTAAACATCAACCAGTTGGCTGGGAATGGGTTGATGTGCCCTTAAACATCAATTATTATAAACACTCCATAGTTTCACTCTTGCCATGGAAATGAAGACAGAATATATACTTCAGTACATTTTAACTCTGTACTTTGATCCTGTTAGCACTTTGCAGATTAATGAAAGTGAGGTTAATGGTCTAATCACAAGACACATCTCCAACTGTGTTTCATTGAGACAGTTATAAATTTCACTGATATGGTCAATGGCACCAGGGTGACTGCTTTTATAAGGATTATGAATGGGCTTGAGTCATGGTCAAAGTCAGTATGTTTTCATAGAACTGGAATGAGTTGTGAGTGTAATTAGAACCAGTTACTGTGTAACCCTTTGGATACTGAACTTCCTTCCCTCCGTGGCAAAGAAATATATGGAGAAGATACACAATGCGGACCAATGGGATACACACTTCATTCCACATGTAGGGGAGATACCCTTCCACATTAATTGGTGATGAATTGCTTTCTCAGATGTGGAATAACCGTGTTTCCCATTATTCATTATATTTGCATGATAGATGATGACACCTAAATCAAAAGAACTTTAGGAAGGGAAATAACAATATAGGAACAAGAGTGAGCTATTCAGTCACGGGCATTAGTTCTTCTATTTAGTTACATACTTTTTGTTCTATACCTTAACTCTGTTTACCTCTGCAGTTCCATAACTCTTAATACTTATTCTGGCCTCTTGAGCATCTTTGATTTTAATTGCTCCATCTTTGGTGGTCGTTCCTTCAACTGCCTGGGTCTTGAGCTCTGGAACACATTCATTACATCTCTGCATGTCTTCAGCTCACTTTCCTACCTTAAGACGCTCTTACCACTTTGACCAGGCTTTTGGTCATCCAAACTGATATCTCCTGATGTGGTTTGGTCTCATATTTTGTTTTACTTCTTCTGAGAAATGCATTGGTACATTGTATAATGTGAAAGGCACAATGTATGAATATAATTAGAACCAGTTACAATGTAACCCTTTCAGTGCTGAATTTCCTTCGTGGCAAAGAAATATATGGAGAGGATGTACAATGGGGATCAATGGGATACACGCTCCATTTCACATGTAGTGGAGGTACCCTTACACATTGATTGGTGTAATTGTTCATAGCTTGGCTTAACAAAAGTCCATCAATCTGTGTTTTTTTAAAGTTTTAATTGACTTAAATCTCCAGTAGCATATTGGGAAAGAGTCAGAATTCTACTGCTTGTTGGATGTACTTATTATCATCTCTGCACAGCCTAGTTCTAATTTTAAGGTTATATCCCATTATTCTGAACCTGACCATCAGAGGAAATGTGGCAGAATAACCTTCCCTTAGGCCCTGCTGAAACAGTGGGCCCATTTTCAGATGGGGAACCTAATCTGATAGAGTTTGCTACGATCCTTTCTCCGAACAATGGCTTTGGCACCTCTCCTTCTGTCCTCCAAACAATTGTGGGGGGGGAGGCGGAGGTGTAGGATGGTCCATCCATTCTGTCAGAGGAAGGATTTCAGATTAAACAGCGTGGGTTACAAAGGCTCACCAGTACTTTGATATTTGAGGTGACAGTAACCACAGGAAAGGCGAGGAAAGGCTTCTCCCAGGTCTGTTACTATTACCTGAAGGTAGAATCTGAGGGACTGCAGGGAATTTTGTTCTTCCCAGGGGACAAAGTAAAGGATGACAAAGGCAGCTGCAGGTGTCCTCTCCTTCCACCTTATCCAAGACCTCAGGAGAACATGATTGGTATGTGCTGTAACACAATCCCCCACACTGACTTTCCTAGTATTCTGTTATGGTTCTGTTCACCGAGCTGGACGTTTTTGTTGCAAACGTTTCGTCCCCTGGCTAGACGACATCATCAGTGCTTGGGAGCCTCCTGCGAAGCGCTTCTTTGATGTTTCCTCCGGTGTTTATAGTGGTCTGTCCCTGCCGCTTCCGGTTGTCAGTTTCAGCTGTCCGCTGTAGTGGTTGGTATATTGGGTCCAGGTCGATGTGTTTGTTGATGGAGTTTGTGGATGAATGCCATGCCTCTAGGAATTCCCTGGCTGTTCTCTGTCTGACTTGCCCTATGATAGTAGTGTTGTCCCAGTCGAATTCATGTTGCTTGTTGTCTGCGTGTGTGGCTACTAAGGATAGCTGGTCGTGTCGTTTCGTGGCTAGTTGATGTTCATGTATGCGGATTGTTAGCTGTCTTCCTGTTTGTCCTATATAGTGTTTTGTGCAGTCCTTGCATGGCATTTTGTACACTACATTCGTCTTGCTCATGTTAGGTATCGGGTCCTTTGTTCTGGTGAGTTGTTGTCTGAGCGTGGCTGTTATGAGTCTTAGGGGTCGCAGTAGTCTGGC
>NC_057738.1:24498860-24510242 GCF_004010195.1 Chiloscyllium plagiosum
ATGCAAGGACTGCACAAAACATTATATAGGACAAACAGGAAGACAGCTAACTATCCGCATACATGAACATCAACTAGCCACGAAACGACACGACCAGCTATCCTTAGTAGCCACACACGCAGACAACAAGCAACATGAATTCGACTGGGACAACACTACTATCATAGGGCAAGCCAGACAGAGAACAGCCAGGGAATTCCTAGAGGCATGGCATTCATCCACAAACTCCATCAACAAACACATCGACCTGGACCCAATATACCAACCACTACAGCGGACAGCTGAAACTGACAACCGGAAGCGGCAGGGACAGACCACTATAAACACCGGAGGAAACATCAAAGAAGCGCTTCGCAGGAGGCTCCCAAGCACTGATGATGTCGCCTAGCCAGGGGACAAAACGTTTGCTACAAAAACTTCCAGCTCGGCGAACAGAACCACAACAATTGAGCACCCGAGCTACAAATCTTCGCACAAACTTTGAATTCCTAGTATTCTCCTGACACCCCTTTCCAAGTCAACACAGCTTGCAGCTTCACTCATCACTCTTTTTCTAGGCCACACACTTCACCATTTGAGCAACTGATACTGATATACTCAAAATGAGCAACAGTGTGGAAGCAGACCATTTCGCCCACCAAGTTCACACTGGCCCTCTGGAGACCATCCCATCCAGACCCACCCCCATCCTATCCATGTAACCCTGCATTTTCCATGCCAATCCACCTAATTGCAAATCTTTGGACCGTTGAAGGAAAATGTAGCATCTGGAGGAAACCCACGTAGACACAGGAAGAACTTTCAAATTCCACACAGACAATTGCCCGAGGCTGGAATTGAACCTGGGGATCCCTGAGGTAGCAATGCTAACCACTGTGCCACACTCAGACCTCTCTGCTTTCTCACTTTGCAAGAGAAGAAGGCATACCGCTTGTTGGCTCCCCAGTGTTAGGCACCTTGTGGGCCTTTGGCAGTGCTATTCCACTGGAAAAAAGCATTGTTCCATGAGGCTGCCAATGTTAGCAATGAGTACTCTGTGGTCCTGAGCCAACCAAGGGACTCTTAATCAGCTATGTTGAGAGAGCTGATCCTCTGGCTGTAGATTGTAGTGAGGGTCTCACTTTCTACCAGTTCGATCTGGGTGGCCAATGGAGGGGGCTGCATTGAGGAGGAGGAGACTGGTGCTGCAGCTATTGCTGCACTGCTGCTGGAACTGTTGGCTGTAATGTTCTCTACTGCTTCCCTCAGAAGAGGTGGACAATGAAGTTGAAAAAGTTACTTCCATGCCATGGTGGAGGTTGGCAGCAGTAAAGTGCAACTGAAGTACCAAACAGTGATACACCTTCCAAGAAATTGGCAATCACCTATCAAGTAGTGTTGGCATTATCTGAGGGAAGAAGTGCTTTACCAAGAGTATCTCTCTGACCATGCTGCTGGAGTTCTTTAACTGATTAAATCATTCCCAGCTTTTTGGTTTGACTGAAAACTCTTACTATCACTGGTGAGGTGCAGAAGTCCTGCACTGTTGGGAAGAAAGAAACTCATGACTGAAAAAGACTCATAATTGACTTTCAATCATTTGAGTTGCTTTTTTGCCAAGTCCAGGGGGATTACTCGCCAGACTTTGAATCCTGTCTGGCCAAAGACATGGGATGATGAGATGAGATGGGTATCTCAACCAAGTATCAATTTCCAGGCGCTTGTCATGCCACACAAAACTTGACTCACCTTCATCTGGCTGCTCAAAATTTCTCTATCGTACTCACCTCTTTGGTCAGCTTAAATATCGCTATTACATCACCCTGTAATATTCCTTGATTCACTAAAAAGCAAACTTGCAACAATATAGTCATGATCTGGAGCTGCCGGTGTTGGATTGGGGTATACAAAGTTAAAAATCACCACCAGGGTTACAGTCCAACAGGTTTAATTGAAAGCACTGGCTTTCGGAGTGCTGCTCCTTTACCAGGTGGTTGTGGAGGACACAATTGTAAGACAGAATTTATAACAAAATTATAGCAAAAATTCTGTGCATTACAATTGTGTCCTCCACAACCACCTGATGAAGGAGCAGCACTCCGAAAGCTAGTGCTTTCAATTCAACCTGTTGGACTGTAACCTGGTGTTGTGTGATTTTTAACTTTGCAACAATATATATGATAAAATAGACCTTTGGGTTTTTTTGCACAATGCTGCAGATACACGAGTTGTAACAAATTGGCTGACTGCCTTGTTCCCTCCTGATGGTATTTTTGGATGTCAGAAGATCACCGATTGAGTTGTTGGACACAATGTTTCTGCACCATAATGAGCTTTACCTGAGCCCCTAGAGCTGTTGCCACTATAGAGTCATATAGCACAGAAATAGATCCCTCTGTCCAACTTGTCCATGTGGACCAAGTTTCTCAAACTAAAGTCGTCCCTTTTGCCTGCACTCAGCCCATATCTCTTTAAACCTCTCCTATCATGTACCTGTCCAGATATCTTTTAAATGTTGTAACTGTACCTGCATTTACCACTTCCTTTGGCAGTTCATTCCACATATGAAGCACCCTCAGTGTAAAAGTATTGCCCCTCAGGTCCTTCTTCTCTCACCTTAGAAATGTGCCCTCTAGTTTTGAACTCCCCTACCTGGGGAAAATACCTTTTCTATCTATCTTATTAACTGGCCCTGAGTTTGGATCTGTCCTTGCTTCAGTTTCCATGTTTGTTTTTATATTCCAGAAATGGGCAAGGTTCATGCCGAAGCTCTATGCCTATGGATATAAATCGAATAGATTTATGCATCCTATGTTCATATCTATTCAGTTTCTCTTCTTTCTATTTACATAGGGCAGGGTTTGTTTCATTTGCATTGAAAGGTTTTGAAGTAAGAGGGTAATTTAAGAAAATAAATTGGAAAATGCTTGTGGCAAGGGGCCAGATTATCAGTTCTTTATTCTTTTTTGTCCCACTGGACACAAGGAAGTCTCCATTTGAAATGTGCAACTACCTGTTTGAGATCATGTGCACTTTTAGTTATCCAAGCATTTGATACTTTGTAATTTTGATTATTACAAAGTTTGTTACCAAATAATGTTTAGGTTTTTTTTTTGCTAAGTGAACAATCGTTATTTATTAGCAAAGACATTTTTTAGGTTAGAATTTGCAAATCCCTCTTTGCACATGTACGTCCAAGTTTTCCATGATTTCCCTGATCGCCAAAAGCTTACAAATTTGAGAGCTGTACACATTGACCTGCTATCAGATAGAACTTCACAATTTATACTTGTCTGGTAGCTCTAATTTAAACTCATGGATGAAAAATACTTCTAAGTACTCCGAAACCAAATAATTTTCTCGGGTTAGAAAGGATAGGCCTTGTGCAGAATCCTGTTTGCTAAAACGGAAGTCTCTGAGCACATACAGTATTTTGTTATGAATTCTTTCTCACTGATACTGATTGTTTTACATGGAATAATAGATACAATAGAAGGAAATGACAGGGCAGTGACGAAACTAAATTGATTGGTTGGCAGAGAAACTAAAGAAGGAAAACAAAGAAAAATAAGTGAAAATAAATAGGTTTGTATTTGTAAAGCAGTTCGCATAACCTCAGAACACCTTAAAGTATGTCACAGCCAATGAAGTACTTTTTAATTATATATTGTAATGTGGGAAAAGTGGCAGCTGTTTTGTACACAGCCGTAGTGAATGGGATTAATAGTTCATAAAGCAAAACTGTTAGAAGTAATATCTGATGATGTTATATTCAAGAAGGTTTTCCTGAAGAAGGGCTTATGCCCGAAACGTCGATTCTCCTGTTCCCTGGATGCTGCCTGACCTGCTGCGCTTTTCCAGCAACACATTTTCAGCTCAGATGTTATATCCTACTCAAGTGGGACCTAAGTGAGGAAGGTTCTAGTAAAGTCCTGCTCCATCATATAAATAGTTCATCACATTGTAATATGGCATTCAATCCTGTCTGTCTAAGGCTCCCAGAAACCTCTTGCAATTTAATACAACCGCCAAGTCCCATAGGCAGCAATGACTTCATGACCAGCTAATCTGATTCATTGATATTGACTGAGAAATTAATGTTGGCCAGGATCCCAAGGAAAATTCCCCTGCTATTTATTGCAAGCTCCATTAAATGTTATCTAAACTCTTCAAAGAAAGTGGTGAATAATATATGCAGAAAGGCAACATCACCTTCCAGGAGAATGTTCACTTTTAGGAATAGCATTACTGGAGTCTGATTTTCTCAAACTCAATATGTTTGGTGAAGGAATAGCTTGCAAGCTTTGGGGATGTCTCTTTCAAAGAGTTGGCATGATCGGCCGAATGGCCTCTTTTTGCATTGCAAAATTCCATGATTCAATACATGACTTCTGGTTAACGTTTTTGGATTATTAGCATATTTTGATACTTAATGTTGACCTCATGACATGTTTTTGTACTTAAAGGTTGATTTACTGAAATAAAAATATAACCAGCAAGAAAAATACTTTCACTACCACTGAGCATTTTGAGTGCTAATAAAAATGCTTAACTTTGACATAGTTGCACACTGCAGCTCTGTAGAGAGTTTAGAATAACAAAAGATTAATAATAAACATAAAAGAAAAACGAAGGCCTCATTTTAATTCCAGACCAGTTTTCTGTGGGTGGGCAGCACCATTCACTCACTACATCAGAAGCCAGGCTTTGGGATGGCCTTTATTTATATATCAATGGTTAACTTTTGTATCTGATCCCGGTTGAGAGAGGTGCAGAGTCACATGGCACGCAGTTTACCTGCTCACAGGATCAGGGATGGATTGAACCTGCTTATGGTGTCCTGCAGGCTGACCATTCTACTGGACAAAATGATGCATCCAATTTGTGCACTTCTAGGTCCAGGAGAACCACAGTGTGATGATGGTGAGATAATCTTTTTCGGTGATGTTGATTGAGAGACAAATGATATTCAAGTCTCCATGATTTATCTGCTTCACTTCAAAATATCCATGGGATCTTCCATCTGAGAGGATGCTGATGGGGTCTTGGTTTAATTTTTCATCTGAGAAATGGCATCCCTAACAATGCAGTGCTCCCACATCACTGCACTGGAGTGCTGAGCTTAAATTGTCAATCTGAGCACCACACCTCCACTAATCATGTGTGAGTTCCCTGACATATATGCAACATTCACAGTTCCATAAAACCTCTCCTACATTGCTTTCTGACATTAATTGGAATGTTTCTCCCAAAACAGATCATTGTGTAAAAATTAAGCAATGAGTCTGGACTAGGCCATTCAAAGTCCGTGCTGAAAATGTGTTGCTGGAAAAGCACAGCAGGTCAGGCAGCATCCAGGGAACAGGAGAATCGACGTTTCGGGCATAAGCCCTTCTTCAGGAATGTCTGTATAAAGTTTGATCCTTCCTTCAATTTCCTGCCAATGTTTCTCCAAGAGGTGCCCTAGAACGCTTGAACATCTCCCAAAGCGAATCCATTAATTTTCAGGACCTTTAAAGCTACTAATGATTCTTGTTAGAGGCAAAAAGCTCTGTTTCTGTAATAGATTGCAATTTAGATTTTTAAAAAGGTTGGCAACTCACACTATGTATTTACTCAAATGTTGATTCAAATATTATTCAATCTAACGTTCCTGTATTCCACCCAAAGTCAAACAGAGTGATGCTGTTTTTCCTAAATTTTAAATACCTTTTAAGTGTTTCCTAATTATTCACCTAATTTATAACACAAAATATGAAATTCAAACAAATTGTCATTCAAGCAGAATATACAAATGAGAATGTAATAGTTCCCAGATACCTCCTACCAATATCTGAAATAAACCCTGGAATTAATGTATACCTTCTCAACTGATTTTCAACAATCACAATCAGTCTTAACATCAAAATCCTCTTAACTGTGATATGTAACATTTTCCCATGTATCCTTCCTCTACTGTGCATTTGCTCAGGCATAAATAGGCAACAATGAACTACTTTTCTGTTTCAAAGCTAGCCATTAGCCTCACAGTTAATACAGCACAAGTGCAATTTGCAGATCATGTTCAGACCAATGTTCACATTCTCTGGGAAAGTATTACCCTGCCCCGACGGGAATTATTCAATCAGCTAATTATATCAATTCCTGTCCGGAAACTGCAAATGAATAAAGAAAGAACGTGCATCAGAAATGGCATCTTTCACACACTTTGGCTGTAAAGTGCTTTGGGACATCCAATTAATTACTCTTAAAGTGTAATCTCCCTTCTAAGTTAAGGAATGGGACAAATAATTTGTGCGGAGCACGGCCAACAACAATAATGTGCATTGACATAACATCCTTAAAAAAGAAAATTGTCCGAGGATGCTTCACAATGATGAGACAAAAAATAAGACACTGAACCTCAGAGAAGGTGTTAGGAGGGATGCTTAACAGCATGGCTAAAGAGATAGGTAATTGGTTATGTCATAAATGAAGAGCGAGAGACAGGTTCAAAATGGTTTTTGGGAGGGAATTCCAGATCTTGATACTTAGACAATCAATTTAGACCAATAATGTCAGGAGAATAATGTGTGGGGGTGGGGTGAATGCACAAGAAACTTAAATTGGACAAATGCTGAGATGTCACTATTGTAGAAGAGGAGGAGTGTACTGAAGTATGGTGGAGTAAAACCATGAATTAATTTAAGTGTAAAGCTGAGATTTTAAATTTGATGTGTGTCAGAACCAACGTGTATCATGAGTACAGAATTGATAAGTGATAGTGATTTGGCAAAGGGCCCTCTGGCACATTTTATCAACTCTGACTTTCCAGCATCTGCAGTCCTCACTATCTCCAAGATTCAGGATATGGGCAACAGATGTTTGGTAGAGCTGATACACAAAGATTGGAAAGATAGGAGATCATCCCAGGAGGGAAATGTAATAATTGAATCCAGAAGTAACAGTGGTCAGGTTTCAGCAGGTGGATGGATTGAAAGAGAGACAGAGTTGACTGGATTACAGGGTTGTGAGAATACAGTTTCGGTGACTGGATATTATGTTGGGGCTTCAGCTCAGTGTCACATCAAACTTTGCAGCTGCAACTTGTATATAGGAGAAGATTAAAATCAGTGACTGGGTAGGTTTGTCTTTGGAACTGAAGACAATAACTTTAGTTCTCGCAATAACCAAATTGCAGCTCATCTAAGATTGCATCTCATATTCTTATGATTTGGGGAGTTATAGCGGTTGGTGGACATAAAAGTCATCATAACTTTACTTAGCAAAGGGAAGGATTTATTGCTCAATCAACATCTAAAACAGATGATCCGCTCATTATCACTTTTCTATCTGTGAGACCTAGATATGTGCAAATTGGTTGTCCCATACATTACATTACGCTAGCATTAAACTTCAACAGTACTTCATTTTAAAATACTTTGGGATATTGTCCTTAGATCTGAAAGAGTTAACATTCTTGAGTGATAGAATAAATGTTATTGACTTGACCTGACTCTCAAGATATCTACAAGTTAGATCAAAGAGGTGGATGACCCCCACCTACTCAAACCACTGCAGGCAGACTACAGTGGTCACAACACGGAGGTGCCAGTAGTGAACAATGGAGAACTTAATGGCATAAGTGAGGAAATGTATGAATTCAATTGTCTGCATTAAAGGAAGATCAGACCTGAGACAGAGGCTTGGAGAAAATAACCTTAAAAGCTTCAGTACAAATTTGATGACAACCAACTGCTTTGCAATCATTTTGTAGAGTGTAATCCAGTAACTTGTGAAAAGTTAAAAAATCATAGAATTTGGTGTTCCAATATTAGTTACATTCTAATTTCAACGGCTCTTTCAATTTTGACTTGTAATGGGGCAGAACATGTTGGAAGGCTTTCAATAGGTCACTCAGAATAGTTCAAGCAATTTTGGTTAATTTTGGACAGTCAGATGGAGGTCATCAGAGAGGCATATTGCTATGTTTGGGCTGCTAATCATTCAGGGAAGCACCCAGAAGCAGACTCTATGTTAAGCAGCACTGCTTAACTCATTTTGTGTGTTGAGGCACAGGGAGAGTTCTCAAAAATGGTTGGATAGTTCTTTGCCACAAGGACTCAGGAAAGAGTTTTAAGAGCTGTTTAATGTAACTGAGCATGATTAGACCCTGGGGGGAAAAAAGCTCAGAACAGTTCTAGCATGGGGAAGCTAACTGTATGTGAAAAGCTGAAATTGTACCTGAGTAGGTGCTAATGTGCAGTTTTTATAAACCACAGGCTTGCAGTCATGATTGGGAGAATAAACTACTAGAACATTAGACTGTAACATCTGCTTTTGAGGAAGTTTTGAGGCTACGTCTTCAATAGAGAAGAAACCGGAATCACTGGCAAAGTTTAATGTGATATAATGACTCAGTATCACTAACTTTGCTGATTGCAAATTGCTATTTCTTATGCTTTGAGTGTTCAAGTGCAGTTTACTTGTTAAGCACGTATACCGCAGGTTAGATGTTAGAAATAATTTGTCTATATACTCGGGTGACTGGAGTTTGCACATTCTCCCCATGTCTGCGTGGGCTTCCTCCCACAATCCAAAGCTGTGCATGTTAGGTGAATTGGCTATGCTAAATTGCCCATAGTGTTCAGGGATGTGTAGGTTAGGAGTATTAGTCAGAGATAAATGTAGAATAATAGGGTAGGGGAATGGGTTTGGGTGGGGGTTAGTTTTGGAGGGTTGGTGTCGACTCGTTAGGCCTAATGGCCTGTTTCCACACTGTAGGGATTCTATGATAACAAATAATTGCTCCACATCTGTATTGCACAATTTATCGTTGCTTGTTCAAAATCTTGGTAAGTTGTGGCTTTTTTATTCTCTCAATATATGCTTGGGACCTTACATTTAGTCAATTGTAAAAAAAGAGTCACTGGTTCCAAGCCAGATAATACTTTAAATTTGGCAGCATGACCTGGAGAATAACACAAGGTACAGTGCATCACATGTCAACAGTCTGCATGAGTGGTGCTGGTTCCATTTTCGAGCAGATGAACCAAGTGGAAGTCAAGGATTAGGTAAGAAAATCTTTGGCAGTCTTAGAGAAAGTGAGGACTGCAGTTGGTGGAGATCAGAGTCAAAAGGTGTGGTGCTGGAAAAGCGCAGGAGGTCAGGCAGCATCTGAGGAGCAGGAAAGTCGACGTTTTGAACATAAGCTCTTCATCAAGAATGCTCTTCATCATTCTGGATGTTAGAAATAATTTGTCTATATACTCGGGTGACTGGAGTTTGCACATTCTCCTCATGTCTACGTGGGCTTTCTCCGGGTGAATGAAGCTCTTGATGAAGAGCATATGCTTGAAATGTCGACTTTCCTGTTCCTTGGATGCTGTCTGACCTGCAGTGCTTTTCCAGAACCACACTTGTTGATTTAGAAAAGTTTAGTTGTAGCACAAAAATAGTAAGGGTGAATGGGCAACTTTAAAATACAACAGCTTCTCCAATTTTCAACAACATCATTGCAGGCAAGAACCAAGGGAAGAAATGGGAAAGCAACAGTAAAGAGTTGTGAATAAGTTGCTTCAGGAGCACAGAGAAAGAAGATTAGTCATTCAGAAATTAGACAGACCAGTTTTCAAGATTTGAAGAAGTATTTCTGGTCAAGCTGAGAGATTTCTTGGAGGTGAAGAAAATTCTGTGCCTTACAGTTGTGGCCTCCACAACCATCTGATGAAGGAGCATTGCTCCGAAAGCTAGTGTGCTTCCAATTAAACCTGTTGGACTATAACCTGGTGTTGTGTGATTTTTAACTTTGTACACCCTAGTCCAACACCTGCATCTTCAAATGAATCTGGTGATAATGCTGCTTGGCTATTGACTCCTCTGAGCTAATCAGTCTATGGAGCACTTCCACAATCAATAGTCCCCCAATTTTGTTTCCTACTAAGGTCCATCTGTGTGCACACAGCTCAGAGGGAACATTGTCTCTGAGCGGTTAAGTTTGGAAATGTGAGAACACAGCTTGAAGTCGGGCCAACTGAAGCATTCCAAAAGGAAGAAGACTGTTGCCTGGACAGGAAGAATGTTGGGAAAAAATTAATTTTTAATTGATGTCTTCCAGGGAGAAAAACTGCTATCCTTACCTGGTCTGTACTACATCTGACCCACAGCAATGTGGTTGACTCTTAACTGCTCTGGAATGGGCAATAAATGCTAGCCTAAGGTATGGCAAGAAGATGGCAGAATGGGACTAAATTAATTGTTCATATGGAAAGCTGGTACAGGGTCGATGGGTCAAATCTGCAGTGTAAAAATTTGGAGATTCATGACAATATTTCCAAGAAAAAGTCAAAACGACAGCAGTTTAAAAGGGAGAAGAGCAGACAAAGGAAGCACATGATGAGGATAGTGCAGGAGAGAGAGAAAGAGAGAAAACCTGCACAGCTACTGCCTTTGCTGTTTGAATTCGTGTATCGCTGGACATCGGAGTGCATCTGGGAAAATTAACAAACAGTGAAATTCACAACTAATCTTGGAGGAACTGTTGGGCGAAGTTCACAGCACAGAATCAGATAAGTTAATCGTTGTTTTAAGTCTGTTCAAGAGAAAAGCTGCAGTAGTGGGTACAGTGGATTCTTTCTTGATTATATGTTTTTGGAGATATGTCTCTTGATTAAACTTAAAATTAATAGCCATAGCTATTAACCTGCGGCAGTGTTTGTAGAGGAATAAGAAGGTGTTATTTTCTGGGTTTGTAGATTGTGAAGGAGCAAAAATGGCCTTTACAGTGATATGTACTTCTTGTCAGATGTGGGAGTTTAAAGAGAGTTTAAGGGTTACTGCGGATTATATCTGCCATAAATGCTGTTGGATGCAAATCTTATCAGATCAAGTGGATCGGTTGGAGAGACAAATAGAAGTGATGAGGAATTTGAAACAGCAACAGTATGTGATGGATGGCAGTTATAGAAAGGGGGGGAAGTCTCAGATACAGTCACATAGATGGGTTAACACCAGGAAGGGTAAGAGAGGTAGGCAGCTAGATCAGGAGTCTTTTGTGGATATACCCATTTGAAACAGGTATGCTGTTTTGGAAAATGTAGGGGATGTTGGATTCTCAGGGGAAGGTAGCACGAACAGCCAAGTTTCTGGTATTGAGACTGGCTGTAATGCAACATGGGGTAAGTCAGGTTCCAAGAGATCAATTGTGTGAGGGCATTCTGTAGTCAGAGGTACAAACAGACGTTTCTGTGGCCAGAGAAAAAGCAGAATGGTGTGTTGTTTCCCTGGTGCCAGGATCAAGGATGTCTCAGAGAGGGTGCAGAATGTTCTCACAGGGGAGTGGGGCCAGCAGGAGGTCATTGTCCACATTGCAACCAATGACATTGGAAGGGAAAAGGTTGAGACTCTGAAGGGAGATTACAGAGC
>NC_057738.1:24512640-24521207 GCF_004010195.1 Chiloscyllium plagiosum
CATGAGTTTCCCGAAACTTGGGAAACTGACCGGGGAAATGGAGGTGACTTTGAGCAGCAGATCAGGTGGGGATTTAAACTTGTCACTGTCCGATCTGAGTAAAACGTCTTCTATCTTCTGGAAGCAGATTGGAGAGCACAACTGTACAGTTAGTAAGTTTGCAGATGACACCAAAATTGGAGGTATGGTGGACAGCGAAGAGGGTTACCTCAGATTACAATAGGATCTGGACCAGATGGGCCAATGGGCTGAGAAGTGACAGATGGAGTTTAATTCAGCTAAATGCGAGGTGCTGTATTTTGGGAAAGCAAATCTTAGCAGGACTTATACACTTAATGGTAAGGTCCTAGGGAGTGTTGCTGAACAACCCCTTTCCTGAAGAAGGGCCTGTGCCCGAAACGTCGAATCTCCTGTTCCCTGGATGCTGCCTGACCTGCTGTGCTGTTCCAGCAATAAAGTTTCAACTTTGATCTCCAGCATCTGCAGACCTCACTTTCTCCTGCTGAACAAAGAGACCTTGGAGTGCAGGTTCATACCTCCTTGAAAGTGAAGTCGCAGGTAGGTAGGATAGTGAAGAAGGTATGCTTTCCTTTATTGGTCAGAGTATTGAGTACAGGAGTTGGGAGGTCATGTTGCGGCTGTACAGGACATTGGTTAGGCCACTGTTGGAATATTGCATGCAATTCTGGTCTCCTTCTTGTCGGAAAGATGTTGTGAAACTTGAAAGAGTTCAGAAAAGATTTACAAGGATGTTGCCAGGGTTGGAGGATCTGAGCTACAGGGTGAGATTGAACAGGCTGGGGCTGTTTTCCCTGGAGCGTCGGAGGCTGTGAGGTGACCTTAGAGGTTTACAAAATTATGAGGGGCATGGATAGGATAAATAGGCAAAGTCTTTTCCCTGGGGTTGGGGCATCCAGAACTAGAGGGCATAGGTTTACTGTGAGAGGGGAAAGATATAAAAGAGACCTTAAGGGGCAACTTTTTCACGCAGAGGGTGGTACATGTATGGAATGAGCTGCCAGTGGATGTGGTGGAGGCTGGTACAATTGCAACATTTAAGAGGCATTTGGATGGGTATATGAATAGGAAGGGTTTGGAGGGATATGGGCCGGGTGCTGGCAGGTGGGACTAGATTGGGTTGGGATAGCTGGTTGGCATGGACGGGTTGGACCAAAGGGTCTATTTCCATGCTGTATCTCTCTATGACTCTATGACTATAATAGGGACTGTTTCCAGGTCTTGACTGTGTACGTATCTACTCTGTGCATTCCAGCACAACATTCTGGGAGTCACCTTCCGATCTGCATATATCCAAGTCTGCCATTCAAGGCAGATGGTTTGCAGGACCAAACAGAGCCAATGTCTTTTCAGTGCATTTGTGTATAAGCAATGGCTCCAATGAAGCTGAAAATGAGAGATGGGTTCCATTCATGCTGAAGGGAGAGAGTGAGGGTCCTTTGGAAATAGAGGTGTCCTTTGAAGCATTAAGAAATTTCCAAAAATAAAGAGGACTGATGCCAGGGCCCATTGGAATGGAGGGGAAACCCTCTCCACAGGGTTTGTTTTAGCCACAGGTGGATGTGACCTTTCATCCCTGTGGCTGCATCATTGCATTTGGATCCTTAGACACAGAAGGCACAGGCAGCAAGAAGAGTGGGAGACTAGCTACAGGGAATCAATGGATTCCATATTATGTGGGAGCTTGCTCTGTGTAAAGATGATTCTGGTGCAGTCATTCCCATACCCCTCATTAATCTCTTAGTTATTCATTCATCTATCACTCAGAGGCCAGTATGATTGTCCACCTTGAAACTTCTGTGTCACTGTTCACAGATTCTGTGGGTCCTCGTGTGAGCCTGATCCTAGAGCTGCATCTCCAGCCACACATCTGGCAGATGTTTCAGGAAGGTGAGAATAGCCTTTGGCTTGAGATCATTGAGTTATTTTCTCCGGTTACTTTGTGTACTTCCTCATGCCGACTGATCTTCACAAAGAATTGTGTCCCTTCTTACAGGATTTTCCTCCTAAGTCTGTTTCTTCTGAATGAGGGTTTCCCATGCATTGGGATCTAAGTTGCAATTTCTTGAGGGAGTCTTTGAAACGCTTCCTTTGTCTTTGTTTTGTTTGAGTGCCTTTCTTGAGCTGGGTGATGAGGATTGGATTTGGTACTCTGAACTCAGGCATTGTAAGCATGTGGCTGGCCTTGGAGAGTTGGTTTTGGATGATCGTGGCCTCATTGTTGGTTCCATTACTGCTTCAAGGATGCTGATGTTAGTTTGCCTGTCCTTCTAGCTGCTGCTGAAAATCCATGTTAAGCAACGTTCATGGTTTTTCTGATTATTAATCTCATTGATTACTTGTCATGGGCGCAATGGTGGCACAATGGGCGGCACGGTGGCACAGTGGTTAGCACTGCTGCCTCACAGCGCCAGAGACCTGGGTTCAATTCCCGACTCAGGCGACTGACTGTGTGGAGTTTGCACGTTCTCCCTGTGTCTGCGTGGGTTTCCTCCGGGTGCTCCGGTTTCCTCCCACAGTCCAAAGATGTGCAGATTAGGTGAATTGGCCATGCTAAATTGCCCTTAGTGTTAGGTAATAAGGGCTAAATGTAGGTGTATGGGTGGGTTGCGCTTCGGCGGGTCGGTGTGGACTTGTTGGGCCGAAGGGCCTGTTTCCACACTGTAAGTAATCTAATCTAATCTAGTCACTGCTGTTATCCCACTGCCTCCAACAAGATTGCTGTATAGTGACAATAGGGACAGGCCCATTCGCTTTGCTCTTATCTCTGAGTTCACTCTTGGGTCCTATCCTCAAGGCCTCATTCTTTGAGACCAGGATGTTTCTGCTCTGTAATGAAACATTAGAACAATGCATTTGGTGTACAAGCAATGGCTGTAGTGAAACTGAATATGAGAGATGTGAATGAGTGGGCCTTTCCAGCAATGAATACAATTTCTGGCTAAATAGCCCAGAGATAGAAGGAAAATAGATCACTGAGGTGAGAAATCAAGAAAAAGTCTGAATATTAATGTAAGTAAGCAATACAGGAAGCATGTTCACCTGCTAAGAATTTGCACTTTTATTTTCCAAACAATCAGCAACAATGCAGCAAGTAACTTATCAGCCTGAAAATAGTCAATTTATAGATATGGCATTATTCATGCTACAACAAGTGGAAGTATGAAATGAGTGGTGAATTTCCATGCACCAAACCTGCTGTTTCAATGCACAAAAAGCTGGACCTACACAGGGCAGCAGAGACCTTTTGGAAAGAATTGTTTTCAGAGACTGAACTAAATTGTAAAACTGACGGCCAAAGCTTTTTTATATTTTCCACCTATGTATTCTTTCAAATAGTCAGACTTAGGATAAACCCACTATGACTGCTGTTTGGGGAGTAGGCATTGACCTTGCTGATCTTTGTGTGGGCATTGACTAATGAGAACACAAACTGGCCCATTAAAATCCTGGAACCAAGCCAAGCGCTTGTGCATCATCAATGTCTTCCTGGATTTGTAGTGCCCTCTCATTCTGCTGTTGAGTTACCCAGAAGATTGCTTGTGCTGAATAGATTAGTCACTCGTTTGATGTATGAATGCACATGAAGTTCACTATGTTCTCTGCAGCAATTAAAATGGGCCCAGGGCATAAATGTTCATTGGCATGGTACCAATATTGTTAGTGGGAATTGTCACTAGGTCAGTTTTGAACAGACTCTTTCTGCAAGGCCAAGTCTCATTAGATGTTAGTTTCATGGCTATGGCATTAGCTTACAGCAATGATTACATTTCCAAAGTACTTCATCACTGTGGAACATGTTGGAATGTTCTGGACATTATGAAAGGCAATGTGTAATGACAAGTTTGCCCTTTTCAAATAGTTTCTCTCAAATTCTCCATCATCTTAGAAAGGCCCCTCTGGAATCATCAGAGATGGCATGAGCCAGGAACAGAAGATTCTATATCCAAATTTCAGTGCCTCTCAAGGTCTGCTATTTTGCATTTTGTTTGAAATCGCATCAACTAGTCTTGGTATTTACTGTCATATGGCATAGAAACAGACCTTTTGGTCCAACCAGTCCATGCCGACCATAATCTCAAGCTAAACTAGTCTTCCCTGCCTGTGATTGGCTAATATGTCTCCAAACATTTCTTATTCACGTACCTACCTGAATGTCTCTTAAACATTGTAACAGTATCTGCATCTGCCACTTCCTCTGGAAGTTTATTGTACACACGAGCCACCCTCTGTGTAAATAAAAAAAATGCCCCTTTTAAAATCTTTCTTCTATCTTCTTAAAAATATACCCACAGTCTTGAAATCCTCCACCACAGAGACAAAGCACCTATTATTTACCTTTTCGATATCCCTCATGATTTTATAAACCTCTCTAAGGTGACCCCTCAACTTCCTAAGCTCCAATGAAAAATGACCCAGCCTTTTCATATAACTCAAACTCTCCATTCCTGGTAATGTCCTGATAAATTTCTTCTGAATGCTCTGCAGCTTAATAAGATCCTTTGTATAATAGGACAACCAGTACTCCAGAACAGGTCTAACCAACATCCTGTACAACCTCAGCATAATGTTCCAACTCCTATATTCAAATGTCTGAGCAATGAAGGCAAGCATTCTAAACATATTGGAGCTGTGATGGTCTGAGTTAGTTCAAGGAAAAAATCCTTTTAATATCCTTAATTTATTCTGTGCTTAGTAGTTTTCTGTATGTTACCATTAAAGTATACAATGTACATTACTAAAGGAAGTGGACCTAGAAATGTTGGATGCATTGGTGGTCATCTCCTAACATCATATAGATTCTGGAACAGTTCCTACAGATTGGACAGTGGCAGATAAAACCCCACTATTTAAAAAGAGAGAGAGAGAACTAAACAAAGAATTACGGGCTGGTTAGCCTGACATCAGTTGTGAAGAAAATGCTCAAGTCTGTTATAACATGTGATAACAGAACCATGCTGGAAAAGTATTGGTGGGATTGGACAAAGCCAGCATGGGGTTATGGAAGGAAAATCATGTTTAATATATCTATTGGAGTATTTTTGAGGATGTAACTAGTAGAGTAGATAAGAGAGAACCAACGGATGTGGTGTATTGGGATTTTCAGAAAGCTTTTGATAAACTCCCATATAACAGGTTAGGTGGCAAAGTTTAAAAATATGGGTTTGGGTATAATACATTGACATAAATTGGTACGTGGTTGACAGATAGGAAACAGAGAATGGGAATAAGTGGGTCTTTATCTGAGTGGCAGGTGGTGGCTAGTAGAGTACTGCAAGGATCAGAGTTAAGGCTGCAGCTGTGAATTATATGGATAAATGATCTGGATGAGGGAATTAAATGTAACATTTCAAAGTTTGCTGCCAACACAAATCTAGGCAGGCTTGTGAGGAGAATGAAAGAAGACTTCAAGATGAATTACTCATGCTGAGACATTGGGTAAACAGATGGCAAATGCAGTACAGTTTGGACACATGAAGTTATACACCTGTGTGACAAGCAGAAAGATAAAGGGTAGGGGAGTCCAAAACTAGAGTATAGATTTAAGGTGAGAAGGACAAGATTGAAAAGGGACCTAAGGGGCAGCTTTTTCACGCAGCGGGTGGTGCGTGTGTGGAATTTGCTGCTAGAGGAAATGATGGAAGCTGGTACAATTACAACACTTTAAAGGAATCTGGATGGATATATGAATAGGGGAGGCTCTAGAGGGAGATAGGTCAAATGCTGGCAATAGGTCTAGCTTAATTTAGGATATCTGGTCGGCATGGATGCATTGAACCAAAGGTCTGTTTCCATACTGTACAGTTCTATGACTCCATGATTCTATTCTAATAGGGCTGGACAGCCTAGAAGCAAAGAGGATGTTTTCTTTGGTTTGAGAGACTAGAATCAGTGATCAAAATCTCAGCATACAGGACAGACTTTTTGGGCTGAGTTGAGGAAGCAATAGGCTGCCTTGGCCAAGTCACCAAATATATTCAGCCAGAAGTCACACAACACCAGGTTATAGTCCAACAGGTTTATTTAAAATCACAAGCTTTTGGAGCGCTGCTGTTTCATCAGGTGACGTGTCAACCCCAGTTCATCAGCATCTCCACATCATCGATATATTCAAGAAAGAGATAATTTTTAAAAATATTAAATGCATTAAGGGGTATGGGAGAAAATGTGAATATGGCTTTGAAATAAAGTATTAGGCATGATCATATTGAATGGTGGAACAGATTTGAAGGATCAAATGACCTACTCCTGCTCCTTGTACCTATGTCTCTCCATTATCATGAAGACTGAGCTCTTGTTGAGTCAGATGTCTTGAAGTGGGCGGCGCGGTAGCACAGTGGTTAGCACTGCTGCCTCACAGCGCCTGAGACCCGGGTTCAGTTCCCGTCTCAGGTGACTGACTGTGTGGAGTTTGCACGTTCTCCCCGTGTCTGCGTGGGTTTCCTCCGGGTGCTCCGGTTTCCTCCCACTGTCCAAAAGATGTGCAGGTCAGGTGAATTGGCCATGGGAAATTGCCCGTAGTATTAGGTAAGGGGCAAATGTAGTGGTATGGGTGGGTTGCGCTTCGGCGGGTCGGTGTGGACTTGTTGGGCTGAAAGGCCTGTTTCCATACTGTAATGTAATCTAATGTAATCTAAAAAAAAAAGTCTATTTACATCATTAACTATTTAGAGGGCTACAATATTACACACATAGTAACCTTCGCTGCCATTGTTTCCACTCCTGTTTCCACTGTCCTGCTCCCTTTCCCACCTTATTCCTGGACATTCCCAACCTTAATGATACTGTTATTGGTTCTTCTATCTTAACTATGAGTGACTTTCCTTTATCTCCAGTGGGAGTTGTTTCTGTCTGTGGGGGGAGTAGTCTAAGAGAAAAAGGGAGAGTTGCTGCAATCCAGGGAGTTTGGAGTAATTCTGAGTTGGTATATCTGGTTGGGCAGACCATGGAAATTTACAAACTATCTGGTGGATACAGGGGACATCCAACCAGAATAATAATGGAATAATAATTAATAAAGCCTGTGATCAAGCTCATAGAATAACCATTTGTATTAGTTTCTTTGATATGGAAGTTTGCAAAATTGCATCTAATGGGTGTAATCTTCCCAGACTCTGAGGAACATGAGCCAAATGAAATGTATGGGATTTTCAGGCAAATGTTTGGCGAGGTTGATCTTGACACTGAGATCATCTTGCCGTGTCTAGTATGTTTTTCTCAAGTGGGGTGATGATGTTCACATTCGGTAGCACTGAGTACCCAATTGATGCTCAATGTTGTCTGTTAAACAACTCAACTTGCAAGTTATCAAATGTGTTGCACAAACCTAACCATTGGGCAAATTCGATATGGAAAGAGGAGTGAGTTCTTGCTGGCTTCCACTTGCTCCTTGCTCCAAATGACCTTCATGCTGAACACCAGGGCAACATCTTGAGCACATTGCGTGGATACTAGTCAGGCACCCCACATCCACAGACATTGGCATCAGACGTATTGTAGCACAGATTTGATTTACTTACTGGATGCCTCTGCACTTCAATGCTACATTTCGGCTGCACTTCCAGCTGTCATTGTAATGCTGCAGCAAAGACACTTTTTGTGCTCAGCTCATGGACTGAACCATATTGCATGTCCGCTTGTTATCATAACCCTCATTCTCTTTGAGACAATGTGGGTGCTCACAGCATCCTTGCCTTTTTGCGTATTAGTCCCTAAGCCAGAGATAATTGCCTCATATTAGTGCTGTCTTCCTGTGCTATTCAGCACAGACACAAAGCCAGGAAGCTTGTCAGCAGGCCTCAGTACATTCAAGAGGGATAGCCTTCACCGGGGGGATTCTGACAACGTAAGTTTGTACAATGTCCAATACCAGGCCAAGCCCCCCTCTGTGCAATCAGAGTCAGGATCCTCTGCTGATCAGGAGTATTGACAGGCTACACCATACATCTCTTGACTCTTTCTGCCCTACTAGGAGCTGTTTTGCTCCTGGAGCGAGAGAGATGGGTATTACAGCTAATGGAAATGGGTGGCACAGTTAAAACTGTCAGTGCAGGTAAGGATATGTCCAAACCAAGTGAGTAGGCAGTGCAGAGGGCAGAGCTGGAAATGTGTTGCTGGAAAAGCGCAGCAGGTCAGGCAGCATCCAGGGAACAGGAGAATCGACGTTTCGGGCATAAGCCCTTCTTCAGGAATGGGGAAAGTTTGTCCAGCAGGCTAAGATAAAAGGTAGGGAGGAGGGACTTGGGGGAGGGGCGTCGGAAATGTGATAGGTGGAAAGAGGTCAAAGTGAGGGTGATAGGTCAGACTGGGGTGGGGGCGGAGAGGTCGGGAAGAAGATTGCAGGTTAGGAAGGCGGTGCTGAATTCGATGGATTTGACTGAGACAAGGTGGGGGGAGGGGAAATGAGGAAACTGGTGAAACCCGAGTTCATCCCTTGTGGTTGGAGAGTTCCTAGCCGGAAGATGAGGCGTTCTTCATCCAACCGTCGTTTCGCTGTGGTCTGACGATGGAGGAATCCAAAGACCTGCATATCCTTGGTGGAATGGGAG
>NC_057738.1:24521262-24584755 GCF_004010195.1 Chiloscyllium plagiosum
TGGGTTGGTGGGGGGTGTGGATCTGACGAGGGAGTCACAGAGGGAGTGGTCTTTACGGAATGCTGATAGGGGAGGGGAGGGAAATATATCCTTGGTGGTGGGGTCCGTTTAGTGCAGAGGGCATGCAGACTTAGCAATGTCACAGGTTGGGATGAGTGCAGGTGTGTAGGGAAGATGTTGCAGGCCTTAGTGAGTGTGATAGGGTATGAGCCTTGGCAGGATGTAAATCCAGAAACAATGAAGGGCAACTCCAGACTGACAATGCTTGTCTGATTACATAACGGCCTTTTAAATCTGGCACTGGTGTCAGGGAAAGTGGTTAATTCTGAGATCACAAGATTTGGGAAAGACACAGAGTAAAATGGGATGGAAATCAGACTGATGCTCACTATAAAGGCTAAAACACCTATTAACGCAATGAATTTGGTAAGAGATGGCAAGAAGCCCCATTTGCCTTCGCAGAAATATTCCATCAAACTCAATGCAACTCATAATTAGCCAAAATCCCTTAAATGTTAGCCCAAATTCTGAATTTATTCTCCAAAGTTAAATCAGATTTTCTCTTCATAGTCAGTGGTATCATTGTTGACATTGTTAAAAATCACGCAACGCCAAATTATAGTCCAACAGGTTTATTTGGAAGTATAAGCTTTCAGAGCACAGTTCCTTAATCAGCAGTGCTTTGAAAGCTTGTACTTCTAAATAAACCTTTTGGACAATAACCTGGTGTTGTGTGATTTTTAACTGGGTCCACCCCAGTCCAATATTGTCACCCTCAAATCATTAGTGACATTATGAGGGCTACCATTAACTAGACACTAAACTGAACTGGTCCTGTAAATACTGTGACTACTAGAGCACATCAGACATTAGGAAATCTGAGGTGCATAACCTGTCTTCTGAGTCCACAAAGTCAATCCAACATTCACATTGCACAAGTCAATCATGTAATGGAATACTCTCCACTTGTCTGGATAATTGCAACTTTAACAACACTCATGACACCATCCAGGACAAAGCAGCCTGCTTGATTGGTACCCCATCCAATCCCTTTCATGATTTATTCCTTCCAAAGGCCAAAGCACAGTTTATACCAATCTACACGATGTAGTACAGCACCTCACCAAGGCTTTTTAGACTGTATCTTTCAAAACTTCAATCTCTACAAACTACAAGGGCAAAATTGATTACATGGGTATACCATCACCTGTAAGTTCCATTGGATAAAATTTCTTAAACCCCTTCCCTAACAGCGTAGTGAGTGTACCTTTATCGCATGGATTGCATTGGTTCAAGAAAGCAGCTTCCCACGCACTTTTCAAAAGCCATTATAAATGGACAATCTGTGTCCTTCACATATAGGTTTAAATCACCTTTGACACAATAAATGTTGACACTCTCATCCTATGAATTAATCAATAAAAATCAGGTGTATGTGAACAGGTGAGACTTGAACCCTGGCTTAGAGGTAGGGACATTAAGACTGTGCCACAAGAGCCCATAGTGAAGAGTCTATGTAATTGCATACATATGCTGCATCAGCTGGCACTTGAAAAATCTGATGTCTAAAACTTAATTAATTTTGCCATGATCGCCACAATTTTTGGACCAACTGTCTGAGTAGGCAAATACTTGGCAAATGCAATATCATGTGGTTAAGTGTGAGATTGCAAAAACAGGAAGGCAGCTTACTACCTGAATGCTGGAAGTTTAGGAAAACGTGAGATCAGGGTGTCACGGTGGAACAGTCGATGAAGGTTAGTATGCGGGTGCAGCAGCCAGTAAGGAAAGTTAATGGCATGCTGACCATAGCGAGATGATTTGGGTATCAGAATAGGGATGTCTTGCTGCAGTTATACACCTTGAGTATTGTGTGCAATTTTGGTCTCCTAGTCTGAGGAAAGACATTATTGCTATTAAGGGAGTCCAGTGAAGGTTCAATTCCCTGGATGGCAGGGCTGACATATGAGGAAAGACTGGATCAACTGGACTTGTATTCACTAGAATTTAGAAGAATGAGGGGGATTTTCTAGAAACATATAAAATTCTGATGGGATTGGACAGGCTAGATGTGGGAAGAATGTTCCTGATGTTGGGGAAGTCCAGAACTAGGAGTCACAGTCTAAGAATAAAGGGTAAGAATAAGGGGTAAGCCATTCAGGACTGAGATGAGAAAGAATTTCTTCACTCAGAGTTGTGAACCTGTGGCATTCTCTCGCACAGGAAGTTGTTGGGGCCAGTTCATTCGATATATTCAAGAGGGAGCTGGGTGTGTCCCTTACGGCTAAGGGGGTATGGGGAGAGGGTGGGAATGATTAGATTAACTACAGTATGGAAACAGGCCCTTCGGCCCAACAAGTCCACACCAGCCATCCGAATGGTAACCCACCCAGCCCCGTTGCCCATATTTACCCCTGACTAATGCACTTAACACTATGGCCAATTCAACTAATCTGCACATCTTTGGATTGTGGGAGGAAACCCACACAGAGAACGTGCAAACTCCACACAGACAGTTGCAAGAGGCTGGAACTGAACCTGGGTCCCTGGTGCTATGAGGAAGGAGTGCTAACCACTGAGCCACCGTGCCACCCCTAATTGGATACTGAAATTGCATGATCAACCATGATCGTATTGAAGGGTGGTGCAGGCTCAAAGGGTCGAAAGACCTACTCCTGCACTTATTTTTCTATGTTTTCTGCATGTTTTTCCTTATTAGAAGTGATCAAGGTGCTTCTTCATATCAGTTGAATGCACGATGAGCCCTAAGAAAGTCACTATTTTGAGATTTGTATGATTTAATTTCATGTCAGTTGATTGCCAGTGATGTCAATTGATTATGATTTGATGTCAGATGACAACTAAAGGCTTTTGAATACAAGTAATTACAAATGAGCGCAGATGAAGACAATGAATGCAGCATGATATCAACACTCCTCCTCTCACAGGATATCAATGGCCCCTACTAAATTACAGAGCACTCAGAGTGCTTGCTGCCATATTGAAGGCTGGTATGTTGGTGATAAATAAATATATCCTTTAAAAAAAATGTCCTTTGTCAATACACTTTAACAAGATGAATGAAGCACTCTTCTCTTGTTGTAATGTAGTTTCTTGTATTTAAGTCAAATCCAATATATATCTAGTTACCATTTGGATATAACTGTGACATAGTAGATGAGTGCCATCCAGTTAATCGCAATAGTCACTTGTAGGAATGTTTGTTGAAGCATTTATTAAAACTGCCTGAGCCCTACAGTGCATACTTATCATTGAACTCAGGACGTACTTTGCTTACCACAGGCTTATTCCTACAAAGAGCATTCTATCAACACTTGCCTGGTCGCAACTTGCAAAAAGGGCTTTTCATTGAAATATGGTCATAATTTTCAAATGAGGTGTGGCTATCACCACATAAATGTGCCCGTACTCAAAAGAAAAGGAAAAATAAACTAAATTATATAGAACTTATATGTTTTCTGAGCATTTATTTACTCAGAGTCACTGTTAAGTCACATTTTCAGTTTGGGTGTTGGGACCACTGTTGTTTGTGATATACATAAATGATCTGGAGGAAGGTATAGGTGGTGTGATTAGCAAGTTTGCAGATGATACTAAGATTGGTGGAGTAGCAGATAGTGGAAACAGGCCCTTTGGCCCAACAAGTCCACACTGACCCTCCGAAGAGCAACCCATCCAGACCCCTACATTTACACCTTCACCTAACACTGCGGGCAATTTAGCATGGCCATTTCACCTATTCTGCACATTTTTAGGCTGTGGGAGGAAACCGGAGCACCTGGAGGAAACCCACGCAGACACGGAGAGAATGTGCAAACTCCACACAGAGAGTTGCCTGAGGTGGGAATTGAACCCAGGTCTCTGGCGCTGTGAGACAGCAGTGCTAACCACTGTGCCACCGTGCCGCCCACAAATATTTCCCAGAGTGGGGGACTCAATTACTAGAGGTCATGAGTTCAAGGTGAGAGGGGAAATGTTTAAGGGAGATATGGATGGAAAGTTCTTTACGCAGCGGGTGGTGGCTGCCTGGAATGCATTGCCAGCAGAGGTAGTGGAGGCGGGCACGATAGCATCATTTAAGATGTATCTAGATAGATACACGAATGAGCAGGGAGCAGATCCTTAGAAAATAGCCAACAGGTTTAGAAAGTGGATCTGGATGACACAGGCTTGGAGGGCCGAAGGGCCTGTTTCTGTGCTGTAATTTTCTTTGAATCTTGAATATTTTACTAGTATAAATATATAAATTGCTGTTGTTGTAAACCTTCAAGTTCTCAGCTCAAGATGTCACTTGAAACCCTTTTCCATATCGGACAACCCACCAATTTAACTCATGCTGAGTATTAACCTGCATCCAATAAGCAAGCATTAAATGCAGCACCTCTCACCAATTAAAGCCCTGAACTTCTTCAACTTCTGAACTTCAGTTTTTATTTATTTGTTTATGGAATAGACAATAATGACTAAGGAAACATTCACTGCCCATACTAGTTGCATTCAGAAGGTGGTGGTGAACTGCCTTCTTGAATTATTACAGTCCATGTGCTGTAGGTGGACCCACTATGCTAGTAGGCAGGGAGTACCAAGAATTTAATATCATGACAGTGAAAGAACATTGATCTAATTCCAAGTCAAGGTCGCAGGTGGCTTTGAAGGGAAGTTGTAGGTAGTAGTGTTCCCATGTATCTGTAGCCCTTATCCTTCAGGGTGGTAGAATTCACAGATTTGGAAGATGTTGTCAAAGAAGCCTTGATGAGTTACTGCAGTACAGCTTTTAGATGCTACATGTGTGTCAGCGGTGGAGGAAATACCCGTTGAAGATGTTCGATGGTGTGCTCATCAAGTGGGCTGCTTTGACTTTTTAAAAAATTCATTTGTAGGATGTGGGGGATCATGGCTGGCCAGCATTTATTGCCCGGCCCTATTTGCCCTTGAGAAGGTGGTGGTGACATGGCATTTTGAACCACTGCAGTCCACTTGCTGTGGATTGACCCACAATGCCATTGGGGAGTGAATTCCTGGATTTTGACCCAGTGACATTGCAATATATTTCCAGGTCAGCTTGGTGAGTGGCTTGGAGGGGAACTTGCAGGTGGTGGTGTCCCATGTATCTGCTGCTCTTGTCCTTCTATATAGAAGCGGTTGTGGGCTTAGAAGGTGCTGTCTGAGGATATTTGGCAAATTTCTGCAGTGTATCTTATTGTTGCTACCGAGTGTCAGTGGTATAGGGAGTGGATGCTTGTGAGTGTGGTGCCAATCAAGCTTGCTGCTTTGTCCTGGATGGTGTCAAGCTTCTTGAGTTTTGTTGGAGCTGAATTCATCCAGACAAGTGAGGAGTATTCCACCACACTTCTGACTTCCAAAGTGGGCGTCACTGAGCACGAATTGCTGAGCAGGTGTGGCTTGTTAGCATTATTGATGATACCTTCCTTCACTTTTCTGATGATCGAGACTAGACTGATAGGGCAGTAATTGGCTGGGTTGGATTTGTCCTGCTTTTTATGTACAGGACATACTTGGGTAATTTTCCATATTGTTGGGTAGATGCCAGTGTTGTGACTGTACAGGAACAATTTGTCTAGGGGAGTGGCAAGTTCCAGAGCACAAATCTTGCCTGAATGCTGTCAGGGCCTGTAGCATTCACGATATCCAGTGTCTCCAACCATTTCTTGATCTCACGTGGAGTGAATTGAATTGTCTGAAGACCACTGGAGGTGGCTGAGATGGATCTTGTAGCATTCACGATATCCAGTGTCTCCAACCATTTCTTGATCTCACGTGGAGTGAATTGAATTGTCTGAAGACCACTAGAGGTGGCTGAGATGGATCTTCCACTTGGAATCTTCAGCTTGATCTTTTGCACTGATGTGCTGGGCTCATCCATAATTGAGGATGGAGATATTTGTGAAGCCTTCTCCTCCGGTGAATTGTTTAATTGACCACCACCCTTTATGACTGGATGTGACAGGACTGCAGAGGTTAGATCTGATCCATTGTTAGTGGGATCACTTGCTGTTTATGCTGTTTTGCGGAGCAAGTAGTCCTGTCTGGTTGCTTCACCGGGTTGCCATCTCATTTCAAGTATGCCTGGTGCTACTTCTGGCATTGCCCTCCTGCACTCTCCATTGAACCAGGGTTGATATCAAGTCAGGTCCCATGACTTGAAAGTAACGTTTGAGTGGGGAATATGCTGGGCCAAGAGGTTACAGATTTTGCAGGAATACAAATCTGTTGCTGTTGATGGTCCACAATGCCTCTTGGATGCCCAATTTTGAGTCGCTAGATCTGTTCAAAGTCTGTCACCTTTAGCATGGCGAGAGTGCCACATGATGGAGGTTATTCTCAATGTGAAGGCATGACCTTGTGTCCACAAGGACTGTGCAATGGTCACTGTTACCGATACTGTCAGGGACCGATGCACCTGCAGCCGACTGATTGGTAAGGAAGAGGTCAGGTATGTTTTTCCCTCTTGTTGGTTTCCTCGCCACCTGCCACAGACCCAGTCCAGCACCAACACCCTTTAGGACCTGATTAGCTTTATCTATAGCACTGCTGCTGAGCTATTCTTGGTGGTGGACATTGAAATCCCCCATCCAGAGTGTATTTTGTGCCATTGCCACCTTGAGTGCTTCCTCTAAGTTTTGTTCAACATGGAGGAGTACTGATCCATCTGCCAAGGGAGGACAATAATGATAATCGGCAGGAGTTTCCCTTGCCCACGTTTTACCTGAAGCTATGAAACTTCATGATGTCTGAAGTCAATGTTGAGGACTCGTAGGACAACTCCCTCCTGACTGTATACCACTGGGCCACCACCTCTGCTGGGTCTGTCCTACCGGTGGATCAGGACATATCCAGAGATGGTGATGATGGCGTCTGGGACATCATCTGTAAGGTCTGATTCTGTGAGTATGACTATGTCAGGCTGTTGCTTGTCTAATCTGTGAGACAGTTCTCCCAGTTTTGGCACTAAAAGGAAGGAGGTTTTGACAGGGTCAACAGGGTTGTTTCTGCTATTGTCTGTTCCATTACCTAAGTCGATTCGATGTGATCTATCCAGTTTCATTTCTTTGATACTTTGTAGCAGTTGCTACAACTGAATGGCTTGCTAGGGCATTTCAGAGGGCAATAGAGAGTGAACTACATTGCTGGGTCTGGAGTCACATATAGGCTAGACCAAATGAAGATGGCAGATTTCCTTCCCTGAAGAACATTAGTGAGCCTTTAGCTTTCAGCCCTTTACTAGGCATATTGCTTCTTGGTGTTTGGTGATATGCTTTGTGGTTCCTAAGAAGATTGAAATGATCAGATGGTAAGACACCAATACTGGAGCAGTATCAAATATTTTTTAAAGATTTCTATGTATTGTAAAATGAGATGTTAGTACACTGACTGGAATGCAGTAGTAGATGATGCAGCATTCTGGATTTTTAAGTATACTTGCACATGACAATATAGATCCTTTCACTTTTCAAATAACATAAAAAATAAACTTGGCTTTCATCTCGTGGCCACCAGTCCTTTAACCATTAGGTGTTCAGGAATGACAGTAAATAACATCTTCCCAGTCAATAATCTTTTTGATATGGTACTTTAGTGTTTACTGTGATTAATAAAAGTTAAGTTTAATATTGATATAATGCTGTAAGTATGTACCTTTACTGCATGAAGTGATTTGATGCTTCACTTTCTGAAACAACCTTAAAGGTACAGATCTATCTACATTTACTGTGACTGATCTTTCCCATTCACGCACATGTACCCAATAGAAGTCAATTATAACTAAGACTTGATTTCACTGCCATTATATGGAACTTTAGTCTGGATTCTACAGGACAACCGGCCAACAAATGTTGCTTTCTAGGAGAAAGTGAGGACTGCAGGAGCTGGACATCAGAGTTGAGAGTGGAGTGCTGGAAAAACAGCAGGTCAGGCAGCATCCGAGGACTAGGAGAATCGATGTCTTGGGCAAGAGCCCATCATCAGGAATGCTGCTTTCTGCTCAGGCCCACTTAGAAGAGAGAGTTTCCTTTATTTTATGCTGCACAGAGTGCATTTCCAACAAGCCGAGGTAAAATCTGTATGATATCATGCATACTTTACAGTCTTAATTTTATTTGTTAGGGTTGTTGAATTGTGGGTGAACGTTTTAAAATTCCTGAAACCCTACGAAAAGGTAATATGCTGGAGACGTTGTTGTATACAGTCAAAAAGTGTGGTGCTGGAAAAGCACAGCCAGTCAGGCAGTATCTGAGGAACAGGAGAGTTAACATTTTGAGCATAAGCTCTTCATTAGGAATGCCATCCTGATGAAAAGCTTATGCTCGAAACGTCCACTGTCCTGCTCCTCGGATGCTGCCTGATCAGCTGTGCATTTCCAGCACCACACTTTGTGACTTTGATCTCCAGCATCTTCAGTCCTCACCTTCTCCACATTGTTGTATATGTTGACTTTTATCATTAACATTTTGACAATCAACTAAAGTGTCTGTTCTGAAACTGGGTTAGTGATCGAGATGTTGTGAGTTAAGACCATGTAATGTCAAATTGTAAAATGTAATTTGAGAAATCTTCAATTGATCAGTGGGCTGGTATCATCAATATGAGTAAAGAAGGTCATTCAGGCCCTCAATTCTATTCTGTGATTTTAATAAATCATGGTTGATTTTCACCTAAATCTTATGTACTTTTCTTTGCCCATATCCTTCGATACCTTCACCTAACAAAAATAATTTGTTTTGAGCCTTAAAAAAAATCATCCACAGCTTTTGGGGATTTCCATTACCTTCTGTGTGAAAAACATACTTCCTGATTTCATTTCTGATGAGTTTAATGTCAATTTTATGATTGTCCCCCATTTTTCAGGACCACCCACACCAAAGTTAATAATTTATCTGTATTTGCACTGCTATAGTTTTTTATTTCATTTCCAAACTTAACCTTCTGAACACATAAAGCAATTTAGACTGAGAATTTTGGCATGCAATTTTGGTCAGTTGTAAATTTGGGATCCAGTTTAAGTGCAAAAGCAATGATTCCTGGCTTGAAAGTAAGGGGTCAGCAGAATTCCTATTAATTGTCCAGATTTAGCACCTCCACTGCCTTCTTATTTAACTCTAAATGGTGGTGACTTAGTGCTGGTAGTGTAGATGATGCACTGCGGCAAATTGTAAGGAGCCAATCTTGATGGAGCTGGGGCACTAGTTATCCATCCGTTCTCTTTAAGGAATTGAGTTGGATTGCTTTGGAAAGTTTGTTTTGAGAACTAAACGGTGTATGTGGCTTAATTCTCCACTGTTCTTTGATATCAATGATACTATAGTAAGTCAGAAAGAAATGCAAATGCAAGTTTATATATAATTTGACATTAAATGATATATTCCCTTGTCAGCATGGAATCTTTTAGGTTTTACATTGATAATAATTTGGGCTGTGCTGAAAGAAATTGTTATCAATAGCCAGTAAATCCATCCAGAGTAACTGCATCTCCATTATTCTGAATATGATCATGTTGAACTTTAAAGAACAGTGGTCCCATGACTTATTTATGAATGCATTAATTTTCTCTGACATTCTGTGAACTCAACCATCAAGCACACAGTCGTGGAGCAGACGTATCATGAACAAGACTTAAAACAGATTCTTCAGATGTTTTCCAATTAACAGCATTGCATTCTGGTATGAGAATAGTCTAAAATCCAACTTTGTAATGAGGTACTGTACATGACTGTTCTGCTTTGTGTCACTTGAGGGAAAGTGTCTTCCTGGAACAGACCTTTGAATAGCAGAGATCAAACATTGCTCTCTCTCTCTCTTTTGCTCTCAAGGCTGGCAGCAAGCAGGATATTCTTTTTTTCCTTTTCTTTTTATATACTGGGCTCAAAAGATCAAGCTGCTGTGACTTTGAAGTGACAGGCTGCTGTGATATTTGCAATGTGTTCTCAATGACATTTAGGGGGCAGCGGGTACTATTTATTGAATGTATTATGTGCTGTAGGCTTGGATCCATGGCTTGTTATATCCATACAGTTCATCTCATCTTTGTAACATCAGTGAGTTGACTGAAGGTCTAAAAATGCTGTTCTGCAGTTTTCATAGAAAAGTAATCATTTGGCACAATTTAATTGCAGTGTTTAACAAAATTAACATTGCTTTCAAGTGCATAAAATTTATGCAGCTTCTTTGCAAAATTGAAACTCCCAGAGCAGATGACTGAATGTCTCCCTCAATGGCCTGAAATTACTGTTCAAACTGATAGAACATTTTGGTGAAAATGCTGTTTGTTGTAAGCTTCAGGAAACCATCAGGTGATAAATTAGATCCACAAAGTCTGCTCAAGACACATTGAAAGTCAGACTTGAAGATGCTACTTCAGCTGACAACTCAATAAGCATTCATAGTCTTCAAAAGAGATATGAGAGAGCTAACCAGACAGATATATGGGAGACCGGTGCCTGATTGAGGGCATGTACTTAGGATAGGGGACTGGAAGCTGACACCCACTTTCCTGCACTTGGTTCTGACAACCCACCCAACTCTTCCTGCAACTCCCATATCTAGAAACCTAGGCCCCAAATATCATGGACCTGACTCCTTGGGAGTTACATTCCTGGAAGCCACCACCCTTCATGTGGTGCTATGACCTCTGGAGGTGCCAGCTCCTGATCAGCTGGCAGTTCCTATCCAGATGAATTTCCTTACCCCCTCTCCCACTCCCGGGACCTGATTCCAGAAGAAGGCCTGTTGGCATCCTTGGAACTTCCTGATTATCACTGTCACTGGACTCCTGAACAAAAGAGGAGTGCTTTGAAAGCTTGTGATTTTAACCTGATGTCATGTGACTTCTGGTTTTGTCTGCTTTCTCGACAACAGGTGCTGCCATACCTGCTGAGTTTTTCTGGCAATTTTTGATTTTCTTTCTGATTTCCAGTAACTGCAGTTCTTTAGGTATTTTTGTTTAATTTGTTAACTCCAGTTAGTTCCACTTTCATCAGTCTCTGCATATACACTGCATATGCATTCTTTGAATTATGCAGGTCTCTTAATGGTATAAGAGTACATTGTTGTTGGCTGTTCATCTGATATCTGTTCGTTCCAGGGATGATGTTCCTTCTCCATGGATTGATATTCCCATGGTGAGTGCTGTTGCTGTGATATCTATTGTTGCAGATCTGTTTCTGTTGCTGGAATGTAATGGATCTCTGGAACTGATGGTTGTTCTCTACTCTGTGCAGGTGGTGAGGTCATTTCTTCCTGATTTGCTGCCAGCAATAAAGGAATAACTTCTCTAGTTGCGGTTGTGATACTGCATCTGGTGATTCACATGCAATGTATAAAGTTGAGGTGACAACTGTTCTACACAGGTTCCAAGTTGCTATTTTGGCTGAGTTTTGTTGACAGCATTGTATATTTGCATTCTGATTGGCTCTCCATTGCTCTCCTCTGGCTATGTCTTGATTGAAGTGAAACTTGTCTTTCTATTGTTTCATCTTGGTTTTGACATTCATGCCTGTTAATTATTCCAGCTCCATTTGTTTTTTTTACTATTGAAAAAGTAGCTTGGATACGGCATGATGGTAATTTTTGGGCTGGACTATTTTTTATGTCTTCATTAGGTTGTATATCTCAATCCAAGGATTGTCTGTGCTAGAGTTGCACTTTTTTATGATTCCGTTCATGATTTTTACTGCTTCCTCTGCCTTTCCATTTGACTGGGGATAGCGTGGAGACGATGTATAGTAGTAAACTTCCCAACTTTTTGAAGTAATTGCATTCTTCTTTCATGAATTAAGGGCCATTATCGCTCATCACAATGTATGGAATGCCATCACATCTGAAATGTGCTTTCAGGCATGTTGTAATTTCATTGATAATTGTTGTCATCAGCTGGTCTAACTCTGTTGTCAGAGTAGTAGTTGATGGTAACAATAATCAGTTCCAGTGAGATTGAAGAAGTTTACCCCAAACTCTATCCACAGTCTGTGGTATCTTGTGTCATAGGCAGCTGTCTAGATTACTTAGATTGGTATTTGTTACAAAATGCAAAGAACTGAACTGCTCTTACGATTATGTAGGTATATGAAGATATTTTTATGAATAAAATATATTTCTGAAATAAAAAAATTGTTGCAAGCACAGCACTTGATGACATCATCCTTAATCTCATTGTCTATAAGAACACCTACTTTGCCTTCCTCAGATTAAGCTCAATTCCTTAATGGCTTGCATTGATGTACTTCAGAATCTCTTTCCTCACCACCACATGGTTAATGACTCTATTTCCTTTGGCCTACTAATTCATCTCAGTACTCAATGTCTCTTAAAGCAACAAGTCTGTCTTTGATGCTTTCAAACTATTATTGCCACATGTACCTATTTACAGTGAAAAGTCCTGTTTTGCATGGAGTACTGGCAGATCAAGCCATACAGAATGCATTAGTGTAATAGAACAGAGCGAAGAGTACAATGTTACAGCGTAAAAAGGGAACATGAGACAGCTTTAGCAAATATGGTCAAGGAGCATGCAAAGGGATTTTATAAATACATTAAGGACAAAAGGGTAACTAGGGAGAAAATAGGGCGAAGAAGGGTTTATGCCCGAAACGTCGATTCTCCTGCACCTCGGATGCTGCCTGGCCTGCTGCGCTTTTCCAGCACCACACTTTTCAATCCCTCAAAGATCAGCAAGGCAGTCTTTGTGTGGAACCGCAGGAGATGGGGGAGATACTAAACGAGTATTTTGCATCAATATTTACCATGGAGAAGGACATGGAAGATAGAGAATGTAGGGAAATAGATGGTGACATCTTGAAGAATTACATTATAGCAGAGGAGGAGGTGCTGGATGTCTTAAAAAGCATAAAGGTGGATACATCACCAGGACCTGATCACATGTACATTAGAACTCTGTGGGAAACCTTACCACCCACTTCACCTTCAACAACAAAACTTACAGATAAACCAAAGGAACACCCATGGGATCTCCGATATCAGGGTTCTTAGCAGAGGCAGTAATGCAGAGACTTGTACTAACAGAAACTTTGGGTCTGCTACGTGGATGACACCTTTGTCATCACTAAAAAAACAAATTAGAGGAAACCTTCAAAACCATCAATAATACCCTTACTGGCATAAATTTCACTAAAGAGGAGGAAAACAACAACAAACAGTCATTCCTAGATGTCACAGTAGAGCGAACAGCCAATGAGGAACTTCAAACCAGTGTCTACACGAAAACAACACATATGGACCAAATATTGAACTTCTACAAATGAAACTGCATCAGAACATTATTTCAACGAGCCAGCACACACTGCAGCACAGAGGTACCACGTAGAGCAGAGGAAAATCACCTACACCATGTATTCAAAAAGAATGGGTACCCAATGAACACAGTCTGCCAATTTCCCAGCAACAAACCCAAACAACCAGACAAAACACGTCCAAAAACCCTGCCACTCTCCCCTACATCAAAGACATCTCTGAAATGACTGCCAGATTGCTCAGACTCCTTGGCATCATGGTAGCCCACAAACCCACCAACACACTAAAACAGCAACTAATGAACTTGAAAGACCCTGTACAGACAACAAGCAAAACTAATGTCATTTACAAAATACTGTGCGAGAACTGTAACAAACACTACATTGGACAAACAGGCAGAAAACTAGCCACCAGGATACATGAACATCAACTAGCCATAAAACGACATGACCCTCTTTCACTAGTATCCTTACATACAGATAAGGAAGGACACCACTTCGACTGGGACAACACATCCATCCTAGGTCAAGCCAAACAGAGACATGCACAAGAAGCATGGCATTCCAACCGGAACTCTATCAACAAACATATCGAGTTAGATCCCTATCTACCATCCCCTGAGAAAAAGAACAGGAAATGACATCACCACAGGAAATTTCATCACCAACCCAAAGAAACCTAAATATATAAATAGAAAGCAGGAATCATCAGCAGTGCTTCGCACAGAGGCCCACTGAATATGTTACCTAGTAGGATGATGGAACATCTAGAAATGAACCCTCCAGCTCAGCAAGCAAACCTATATCCAGAACCTCAACCTGAGTTACAAATCTTCTCAAAACTCGCTTACCATTAAGTGTTTATGTCCTAGGGAGTCCTCACTTTCTCCCAGTGTTTAGGTCCTGCCCTGATTTGCTTTTCCAAATGCAGCACCTCACATTTATCTAAATTAAAATCCATCTGCCACTCCTCGGCCTTTTGGCCCATCTGATCAAGATCCTGTTGTAATCTGAGGTAAACTTCTTCGCTAACCACTACACCTCCAATTTTGGTGTCATCTGCAAACTTACTAACTATACCTCTTATACTCACATCCACATCATTTATATAAATGACAAAAAGTAGAGGACCCAGCACCGTCCTTGTGGCACTCCACTGGTGACAGTCTGAAAAACAACCCTCCATCACCACACTCTGTCTTCTACCTTTGAGCCAGTTCTGTATCCAAATGGCTAGTTTTCCATGTATTCCATGAGATCTAACTATGCTCACCAGTCTCCCATGGGGAACCTTGTCAAACTCCTTACTGAAGTCCATGTAGATCATGTCTACCGCTCTGCCTCATCAATTCTCTTTGTTACTTCTTCAAAAACTCAATCAAGTTTGTGAGACATGATTTCCCATGCACAAAGCCATGTTGACTATCCCTAATCAGTCCTTGCCTTTCCAAATACGAGTAAATCCTGTCCCTCAGGATTCCCTCCAACAACTTGCCCATCACCGACGTTAGCTCACTGGTCTATAGTTCCCTGGCTTGTTCTTACCACCTTTCTTAAACAGTGGTACCACGTTAGCCAACCTCCAGTGTTCCGGCACCTCATCTGTGACTATCGATGATACAAATATCTTAGCAAGGGGCCCAGCAGTCACTTCCCATGGGGTTCTAGGATACACCTGATCAGGTCCTGGGGATTTTCTACCTTTATGCATTTCAAGACATCCAGCACCACCTCCTCTGTATAATGGACATTTTCCAAGATGTCACCATCTATTTCCCTACATTCTATATCTTGTATGTCCTTCTCCACAGTAAACATTGATGCAAAATACTCCTTTATTATCTCCCCCATTTCCTGCAGCTCCACACAAAGGCTGTCTTGCTTTGAGGGGCCCTATTCTGTCCCTAGTTACCCTTTTGTCCTTAATGTATTTGTAAAAACCCTTTGGATTCTCCTTGGCCCTATTTGGCAAGGCTATCTCATGTCCCCTTTTTGCCCACCTGGTTTCCTTCTTAAGTATACTCCTACTGCCTTTATTCTCTTCAAAGGATTCACTCAATCTCTGCTGTCAAAACATGACATATGCTTCCTTTTTCTTAACCAAACCTTCAATTTCTCTAGTCATCCAGCATTACCTTTCACCCTAACAGGAACATACTGCCCCTGGATTCTCGTTATCTCGTTATCTCATTTCTGAAGGCTTCCCATTCTACAACTGTCCCTTTGCTTGCGAACATTTGCCCCCAGTCAGCTTTTGAAAGTTCTTGCCTAATACCATTAAAATTAGCCTTCCTCCAATTTAGAACTTCAACGTTTAGATCTGATCTATCCTTTTCCATCACTACTTTAAAACTAATAGAATTATGGTCGCTGGCCCCAAAGTGCTCCCAACTGACACCTTAGTCACCTGCCCTGCCTTATTTCCCAAGAGTAGGTCAGGTTTTGCACCTTCTCTAGTAGGTACATCCAGATGCTGAATCAGAAAATTTTCTGGTACACACTTAACAAATTCCTCTCCATTTAAATCCTTACAACTATGGCAGTCCCAGTCTATGTTTGGAAAGTTAAAGTCCCCTACCATAACCACCCTATTATTCTTACAGATAACTGAAATCTCCTTACAAATTTGTTTCTCAATTTTCCGCTGATTATTAGGGGGTCTACAATACAATCCCATTAAGGTGGTCATTCCTTTCTTATCTTTCTGTTCCACCCAAATAGCTTCCCTGGATGTATTTCCAGAAATATGTTCCCGAAGTGCAGCTGTAACACTATGCCTTATCAAACTCCCCCTCCTCTCTTGCCTCCCTTTCTATCCTTCCTGTAGCATTTGTATCCTGAACATTAAGCTGCCAGTTCTGTCCATTCCTGAGCCAAATTTCCGTAATTGCTATGATATCCCAGTCCCATGTTCCTAACCATGCCCTGAGTTCATCTGCCTTCCATATTAGGCCTCTTGTATTGAAGCAAACACAGTTTAATTTATGACTCCTACCTTGTTCTCTCTTTATCCTGACTGCCCAGACTGTTTAACTCGCTTCTTTACTTAACTGTACCAGTTCAGATTGATCTCTTTCCTCACTATTTCCCTAGGTCCCACCCACACCCACACTTTACTAGTTTAAATCCTCCCGAACAGCTCTAGCAAATCTCCCTGCCAGTATATTAATCCCTTTTCAATTCAGGTGTAATCCATCCTTCTGGTACAGGTCATTTCTACCCCAGAAAAGATTCCAATGATCCAAAAATGTGAACACTTCTCCCATGCACCAGCTCCTCAGCTGCACATTCATCTAGTCTATCCTCCTAGTCCTACCCTCACTGGCTTGTAGCACCGGGAGTAATCCAGATATTACTATTCTCGAGTACTTTTTAAAATTCCTGCCTAACTTCCTATATTCTCCCTTTAGAAGCTCATCCTTTTCTCTTCCTATGTCATTGGTTCCAGTATGTAGAATGATCCCCTGCTGGTCCCTCTCCCCTTTGAGAACATTCTGCACCCTGTTTGAGACATCCTTGATCCTGGCACCACGTAGGCAACACACCATTCTGATGTTTCACTGCTGGCCACAGAAACATCTGCCTGTGCCTCTGACTAGACTGTCCCCTAATATAATTGATTGCTTTGGACCTGAACTACCCCTCTTGCATTAGAGCCAGTCTCAATATCAGAAACTTGGCTGTTCATGCTACATTCCCCTGAGAGTCTACCATCCTCCCAATACAGAAGACTCCTGCATTACCTAGCTACCTCTCCTATCTTTTCTGGAGTTAACTCATCAATGTGACTGTATCTGCAACTTTTCTCCCTTCCTTTAACTGCCATCCATCACACCCCCTTGCTCTTGTAAATGTCTCATTGTTTCTAACTGTTGCTCCAACCAATCCATTGGATCAGATAGGATACGCAACCAAAGACATTTATTGCAGATATTATCCTCAGTAACATGTAAACTCTCTCTAAACTCTCAGATTTGACAGGAAGAGCACATCACTCTACTAAGGGCCCTTTTTGCTCCTTCACAATCTACAGATCCAGAAAATAGCACCGTCTTATTGCTGTAAAAACAAAACACTGCTCCAGGCTAACTTTATAAATGTGGCTCATATTTCTAAAATTTAATCAAGAGACAGATCTCAATAAAACATATAATCAAGAAAGAATCCACTCTACTCACTATTGTAGACTCACAGCAAGGCTACACTTAAAATTATGCACTTTTGGGTTTCTGTGGTGTGACGTCCAACATCAGTTATGAATGTCACTGTTTGTTAGGTTTTTCTAGATGCACTCCGATGACCAGAGATACATGATTTCAAACAGCAAAGGCAGTAAACTGCGCAGATTCACTGCTGTGCCAGTTTTCTCTCTCTTTCCACTGACCATGTGCTGCCTATTGTCTGTCCTTCTCACTTTTAAAAGTGCCGTTGTTTTGACTTTTATTCTCCAAAGTTCCAAAACAATGCAACAACATATATAACAGTAATTGCTGCTTCTGGAATTCGAGGAAATCACCTCCAACATCTAAAATACCTCAAATTTCTTCTATCTTCCATCTTGGATTACTTGATAACATGAATAGCAAAGGTCTTTTCCCTAGGGTAGGGGAGTTCAACACTAGAGGACATATTTTTAACAAAAACAGAAATTGCTTGAAAAACTCAGCAGGTTTGGCAGCATCTGTGGAGAGAAATCATTTCACATTTTGGATCAAGTGACCCTTGATCAGACACTTTGGATTAGAACTGCCAAGTGGCCTACTTAAAGCCAATAAACTGCTTGAAAGGCTTTTGGTTTTTTATTAAAAGTTGGAACAATAGAAGCAACCTGAATGGTGGGGTCAAGCTCCCACAGAACCAGGTTTTTAGTTTTAGCTTTTTGCAGTTGCTGTGGGGGTTGAAGCTGGATGTGGAAGTGATTATTCCTCTCTCTGTTATAGCTGAAGCTGGGGTTCTTGTCCTGCTGCTACATTTACAGGTGAGACAATCTATTTTACTGAATTTGCCTTTTCTGAGGGCGTGTTTAGGTTATATATAATATTTTGTTAAGCATTTCGATACACTTACAGTTAAGCTAATTTTTTTTATTTTTATTTTGTCTGTATTTTGACTGTAGTATAAAAGTAAAGTGTATTATATTTAAAGTAAAGTTGTTTGACCAATCAAGATCGCATCAAGAATGCAACGCCTCACACTTACCTTTAAAATAAGAAAAGATCAGGGTCTAGACTATTTTCTTAACATATTTTGAAGGGGTTTGGTCTGGTCCGTAACAAATTGGGAGCTCTTTTTTGGATTAAAACCTCTAATTCCAGGTTGGGTTTTGGATTATTGGACTCAAAGGCAGAGAGGGGTGAGTGTTGGTGTTCTCTTTTCATGTGTTAAATTTGATTAGTTTGAATAGAATGTGCCTAATGTATTAATGGATCTTTCAGTCACTAAGAGTTTCCTGGGGATGGAAGAAGTCACTTTGGGAGTTTTCTAGAATGTGAGCAAGGCAAAGCTTTTGGAATTGGCAGACAAGCAGGTGTTGGCGTTGCCTTTGTCAGTGCAAAAAGGAAAGGTAATTGCAGCAATAGCTTGACAGTTATGATTGCTGGAAATGTCATTGAAATCTTTGGAAATGGCTAAAATTCAATGGAAAATGAAGCAGCTTGAACATGAAAAGGAAACAGTCTGAATTCTGATTGAAAGCAGAAGCTCTAGCGGAGGCAAAAGAAAAGGAAACAATAGCCTGGCAGAACAAAAAGGAATGGAAAGACTGGCCCTAGCAGAAGAAAGGGAGAAAGAGAGAGTGAACTTCAGAGGTAGGAACTGAAAACTCAAGGTTGATTTAAATAGCGGAGGTAGAGGTGAAAGGTTGGGACAGTGATGAGGACAGTGATGGAGAGCAATCCCATCATAGTCAAGGCCTAGTGGGGATCTATTCAAATATGTCCATGCATTTCCTCAGGTCAATGAGCCAGATGTAGAAACCTTTTTCATTTCATTTGAGAAAGTGGCTAAACAGATGAAATGGCCAGTGACCATGTGGGTAATGTTGATCCAAATTAAATTGGAGGTAGAGCATGTTAGATTTTTGCATCACTATCAGAGGTGGTATCTGGGGAGTGTTATTTTAAGTGCATATGAGCTAGTGCCAGAACCTACAGACAACACTTTAGGAATCTAAGGAGGAAGCCTGGTCAAATATACGTTGAGTTTCAAAGGATCAAACAAAATATTTTGATAGGTGAATAAAGGCAAATGATATTCTTAGAAAGATGTTTACTTTGGAAGAGTTCAAAATTCACTTAAAGTCATCAGACCTCATGTGGAAGAGCAGAGTGTTAAGACTACAAGATGAGCAGTGGAAATGGCAGATGATTATGAATTGGTTCATAAATCAAAGTGTGGCTTCTGACATCAATTTCAATCTGTGAGGGATTGGAATTGTGGAAAAGAGAAATCCTCAGGTAGTAAGGGAAAAGGAGACCTCATTGATGATAGTAAAGATAGTTCACCAGAGGGTAAAAAGGAAACCATGAGGGGAAGAGAGAAGAAAGAAAGCTCAAGTGTTTTCCCCATAATAAAGTAGGCCAAATGAAGAGACAGTGTTGATGATTTCAAAAAAGCACTGGGAAGAGGATATTGGAAAATAGAATAAACCAGTGAGTTTTATTCAAGTGGAAAAGGAAAGCACAGTGAAAGTTCAAAAGCTGTAGAAAAATGTAAAACCCAATCAGGAGCTCTTTGAGAAGAAATTGGCAGATCTCTTTAAGGAATTTACTTGTGTGGGTAAGATTTACTAATGTATACCAGAAGGAGTAGGTGAAGAAGTGAAGAGTTTGAGAGATACGGGAGCAAGTCAATCTTTGGAGAGAGATGAGGAGATTTGTAATTCAAAAGGAGTATTGCCTGGAGTAGTGGTAATCCGTGTGGAGAAGAGCAATGTTCCATGATATAAAGTGAGGTTGGAGAGTCCTGTGAAAAGTGGTGAAGTAGTGGTGGGAGTAATAGAGAAATTCTCGGTTCTGGAAATATAATTTCTCCTTGGTAATGATATAGCTCGATCACAGGTGGGAGTGATGCCTACAGTGGTTGAAAATCCAATGGAAGATAAGTAAACTGAGATTTTACATTTGCTGTTTCCTTCAGTAACTGGTTTTCTTGTCCACCATTATCAGCTGGAATTTCCTTGCCATATTTTTCACAGTATTATTAAGGGGATGGGTAAGATAGATGTAGCGCGGATGTTACCACTGGCAGGTTAAAGTAGGACAAGACGACATAGCCTCAAAATTAGGGGGAGCAGAATTAGGACTGAATTGAGAAGGAACTTCTTCACCTAGAGTGTTGTGAATCTGTGGAATTCCCTGCCCAGTGAAGTAGTTGATGCTAATTCAGTAAATGTTTTTGAAGTTAAAATTTTTTTGAATAATGAAGGAATTAAGGGTTACGGTGAGTACTACTATGGAAATGTGTGCACCACTCTGACACCAAATTACAAGTGATTAATGTTAATATCTGTCACAGCTACACACTGAAGTATCTATGGCAGTGGTAGAGTTCACATGACTGTGCCAGGTCAGGCAATACAGTAAAGGTACAATTGGATTGCTCAACGCAAGTAAGTACATCTCCCCAGCCAATCATTTACCCTTCCTCCCATCTTCCTTACATTGACTGTAAAACCTAAGGCTAGGAATTTCCATCAAGTTGTTTTCAATCCATAAATGCTAAAGTAACGTTTGTGGAGTGTTAATAACTACAAAGAATTTCCCAGGCTACCTGTACTTTTCCTGTCAACTGCCATTGTGTTGCTTTCAACTAATTTATTTGGTTTGTGTTGATCTGTCTCCTTTGTGTATTCTGCATTGGACGTTCATACATAAGAACATAAGAACTAGGAGCGGGAGTAGGTCATCCGTCCATTTGAGCCTGCTCTGCCATTCAGTAGGATCATGGCTGATCTTTTCATAAGCACCACTCACCTGGCCTCTCACTGTAACCCTTAATTCCTTCATTGTTCAAAAAATACCTACCTTAGCTTTAAAAACATTTGCTGAAGTAGCGTCAACTATTTCACTGGGCAGGGAATTCCATAGATTCACAACCCTCTGGGTGAAGAAGTTCCTTTTCAATTCAGTCCTAAATCTGCTTCCCCTAATTCTGATGCTAAGCCCTCTTGTCCTAGCTTTTCCTGCTAGTGGAAACATCCCCTCAATGTCTATCTTACCTATTCCTTGCATAATTTTGTATGTTTCCATAAGATTCCCCCTTATTCTTCTAAATTCCAAAGAATGTAATCCCAGTCTACTCAGTCTGTCCTCATAAGTCAAGCCCCTCAACTCTGGAATCAACCTAGTGAACCACCTCTGTACCCCCTCTAGGGCCAATACATCATTTCTCAAATAAGGAAACGCAAAACTGCATGCAGCTCTCCAGGTGTAGCCTCACCAGCACCCTATACAGCTGCAACATGATCTCCCTACTTTTAAACTCAATTCCTTTAGCAACAAAAGACAAAATTCCATTTGCCTTCCAAAATACTTGTTGTACCTGCAGACCAACCTTCTATGATTCATGCACAAGGAAACACAGCTCCTTCTGCATAGCAGCATGCTGCAACTTTTTGCCATTCAACACAGTGAACTTTCTCTGTACCCCTTCCAGTGCGAATACATCCTTTCTCAAGTAAGGAGACCCAAAACTGCATGCAGTAATCCAGGTGTAGCCCTCTATACAGCTGCAACGTGACCTCCCTACTTTTAAACTCAATCCCTTTAGCAATGAAGGACAAAATTCCATTTGCCTTCCTAACTGCCTGTTGGACCTGCAGACTAACTTTCTATGATTCATGCACAAGGACACACAGCTCTCTCTGCATAGTAGCATGCTGCAACTTTTTACAATTCAAATAATAGTCCTTTTTACTGTTAATCCTGCCAAAATGGATGACTTCACATTTATTAACATTGTATACCATCTGTCAGACCTTTGCCGACTCACTTACAGTATCTATGTTCCTCTGCAAAGTTTCACAGTCCTCTGCACATTTTGTTCTGTCACTCATCTTAGTGTCATCTGCAAATTTTGACACACTACACGTGGTCCCTATCATCTATATAAATTTTGAATAATTGTGTTCCCAACACCGATCCCTGAGGCACACCACTAGTTACAAATTCCCAACCAGAATAGCACTCATTTGTCCTCACTCTTTGTTTCCTCTTAGTCAACTAATCCTCTGTCCATACTAATGCTTTACCCATAACACCATTCATCTTTATCTTATATAGCGGCCTAAAGTGTGGCACCTTGTCAAAGACCTTTTGGAAATCTTAGTACACCACGTTTACTGTATCCCCATTGTCCACCTTGCTCATAATGTCTTCATAGAATTCCAAAAGATTAGTTAAGCATGACCAGCCCTTTATGAATCCACGCTGCGTCTGCCAAATGAGACAATTACTATCTAGATGCCTTGCTATTTCTTCCTTGATAATAGACTCCAGCATCGTCCCCACTATAGAAGTTAAGCTAACCGGTCTATAATTCCCCATCTTTTGTCTACCCCCTTTTTAAACAGTGGCGCCACATATGCTGTTCTCCAATCTGCTGGAACTGCCCCTACGTGCAGTGAATTTTGGAAAATGATCACAAGTGTACTTGCTATTTCTCCCGCCATTTCTTTTCTTACCCTGGGATGCATTCCAAAAGGGCCAGGAGACCCTTCTGTCCTTAGCTCCTTTAGGAGAAAATGAGGACTGCAAATGCTGGAGATCAGAGTTGAGAGTGTGGTGCTGGAAAAGCACAGCAGGTCAGGCAGTATCCAAGGAGCAGGTGAATTGACGTTTCGGGCATAAGCTCCCATGGTGAAGGGCTTATGCCTGAAATGTCGATTCTCCTGCTCCTCAGAAGCTGCCTGACCTGCTGTGCTTTTCCAGCACCACAATCTCGACTCTTAGCTCCATTAGTTTGTCCAACACTACCTCTTCCATAATAATGATTGTTTCCAGGTCCTCACCTACCTTCATGTCTTCGTCAGTTGCTGGCATGTTATTTGTGCCCTCCACTGTGAAGACCGACATAAAAGACCTGTTCAATGCCTGAGCCATTTTATAACATCCCACGACTAAATTTCCCTTCTCATCCTCTAAAGGACCGACTTTTGCTTTAGTTTCCCTGTCAAGCATCAATATGGCAATTGATATTCTCTCTAAGAGATAATGGAGCTCTCCATTACTGTTGATGACTGACCCTCTTATACCATCATAGTTCTGGTGTAGGCACTCCTCCAATGTTTCCTCCAACTTTTTTCTTCACTGTGCAGACTTCTGAGATCTAGGTATGGTAGCGCAGAGCTTTTGAGTGGCCATATTAGAGGGAACATCAATAATCATGGTCATGCTAAGCAGAGAATGCTCAACACAGAAAAGTTGAGGGAAGTTTGGGTTATTTGAAAGTAACACTGTGGTTGTTGACAAGAAGTGTATAGATAGGCTGGGAAATACCTTGTAGTTATTATTAACACTCAACAAACTTTATATTACCATTTACAGATTGGGAACAGCCTAGAGGTAACTCCTAACCCTAGCTTTTACAGTCCATGTTTTTGCTTTCTACAAATTGAATTGAATTGAATTGAATTTATTGTCTCGTGTACGGAGACACAGTGAAAAGCTTTGTCTTGCAAGCAATACAGGCAGATCACAGAGTTAAATAGCATAGATAATAAATAATACTAAACAGCAGAAAAGTGTGCGATTAAGTTTAAAGAGTATAGAACGATTGTAGGAAATAGGAAACTTAGATTTGCACGCAGGAGCTCGCAAGGATTCGACCATATCCAGCGCCATTTTGCTCTATTATGCATCTGTTGCTTTGGACCCAGGAATTTTGTACCAGATTGCCTGTGCCAGCTCAGATTTTATTTCCTGCTTGACAGCATTATACAAAGAACAAAAGAAAATCTCCAGATTTGACCCCTGCAGTCACCCATGCCGTATTTTCTGCTGATATGGTTCAGATGAAATCTCACTGATCTTTGGTGGTTTAGACACATCAATAAAATAGAAGTAATTAGGAACAGCTTTTGCTGCCTTGGTGTTGAAAGTTGAGGGACCTAGATCCACCATGTTATTTGCACCACTCTGGTTTCCCTTTCCAATGCTAAATATTAATTATCAAACATTCAACAATTCTCCCCACTCCTTGCCAGTGTGTAGCCTGCCTGATATAAGCCCCTTGAGATTTGAGAAGCTTGAAATATGACTGATTTTCTTGTTTTTTTTTTGGTCTGGAATTTTCCATATTTATCATAATGAAAAGCTGTGAACAGAAGCTGATTCTAACCTAGAAGAGTTTTCATGATTATTGAAATAGATGCCATGGAACGGTTTGTTGCACATTGCATTGCCGACTTGCAAAAAATTCTCCTTTTCTTAAAGTGGGTGATGTTTGGCTTTTGAATCTACATATATGTTATTTTCTTAAGTCTAACATTATAGCGAGGTTACAATCCCTGAGAAAAGTGCCCACCCGTGGAAATTGTTTGCAGGAATCTGCTTGAAAACTATAATGAAGATTTAAGGTTAGAAATTGAATCTTTAAATTATAAGCCATTTTAGTACCACCAGCTTTGCAAAGTTGCATCCTAATTACTGCGTAAAATCAGACAAAGAATGAACTTAATGGGAGCCAATGTTGCCACTAATTTAAGTGCTTGCTTGTAATTTCTTAACTAATGACTGCCTTTTGACAACTGAAGTTATGTATAAAGGAAGTTGTATATAGTTTAAAGTTTTGAGAATCCATGTTGTCATTATAATAATCCACAAGATTTTTAACTGTTCAATGAAAATGTATTAGTAAGTTGCTGATTTATTTTAATATGTATTTCATTCATCTTGCATTAGTCCAAGAAACATCAGGATTAAAGCAATTTTACAATTTAAAATCCGTATTTAATTAAGTCAGAAAGCTTGGCTCATTGGAAAAACGGGTTAGTGAAAAGCACGTAAGTACAAACACTTATACCAAGAGATTAATTCTAACTCTCGGGTAAGAATGTGGCCTAGCGAGGTACAAGCAGTTTGGAATGCCAGGGCAGAGATCTGACTGATGCCAACTACTGGACTTCACAAAACTCTCCAGGACAGACTTTCACTAGTATCTTACCGGAATAGAATATTTGGGAGACACAAGGCTATTACCAGGAACTGCAAGGAAGATTTCCTGGTAAATCTTAGTGTTCAGTGCTTTGAGGCATGCAGAAAGTAGATGGGGGTGGTTCCAGCAGTTTTCAGTTTCTGTTTTTAGAATTCCAGAATATGAAGTCTTTTGTTATTTTTTAGGGCGGTTCAGCTATTACTGCAGTGAGATTATATCAAAGTGACAATTTATTTTGAAGTGAGTAATAAATACTTGCCCTTGCATTAAGTGTCGACAGTGTAACACACAACACGATAGTTAAAAGACTCAGCTGTATCAAAATTCAATTCCAGTTAGACTCCCTTTACAGAAAAAGAAAATAACAACAAGATGTACTAGAATGAAACAACCAAGAGCCAAATCTCTTTTGCCCAAGGTAGAACAGTTACAATACTGTCTCAACCCCTGTGTTGCTCATTAACTGAGAAAAAAATGGCACATAATCAGTTTTCACAAACTCAGGATGTCCTTTACTGCCAATGAAATACATTGAAGTTTAGTCACTGTTGCAGTTGAGGAAATACAGCAGTCAGCATCACAAACAGCAATAAACGAGCAGATAGTCTTTTTTAATAGTGCTGTCAAGGGATAAACATCATCATGGACACCAGGAAATACTGCTGTGCTGTTCTTTGAAATAGTAGATGATTTAATATGATCCTTGTTACAGCATGCTTTACACTAGCATTTCAGCTAGCATGCTTTATGACCACACTGAACCACCTATTGTTTCTCCAGGTGTCTGCAATATACACGCTCTTTCATGCTGCAATCTTTGTACTGGGCTGCAAATCTTCTGCTGTTTAGCATCCCCATTTCATGCGTATTCTAGAAAAAAACTTTTGCCACATTCTTCAGTACAGTAACACCTCTCATTTACATTTCTATACATACAGACCATTGAATATAGCTTTCTAGACCAGTGATTATTCTTATTCTATTAGAAGATTCTCTTTAGTTTGTTTTGCTCTGTTCTGCTAATGTCAGAGTAATACTAACAATTACAGTATCATCATTTGTATTTTCTAATCTGCTACATCTCCTGCAAGTTTCGCGCTTAGCTGTTTTATATAATTCCAGAAACGTACTTATAATTACATGCGTTGTCATATTTATCGTGGACATAATTATGATTATTTCTCACCCCTCCCCCCACATCTCCCTCCACTCTGCTACAATCTGAATCTTAACAGTCAACTGATCACCCTGATCTGGTTCATTTGATTTCTAACAAGGGTGACTGTTTGCTACATTTCTTATAGCTGTTGTACCATCTTGTACAGTATTCAACGTAGTACAATTGTCTTTGCCCAACATCTTTTGATATCATACTCACTCTTGTTTTGTAACTGGAGTCATATCAACACCTTCCTGTCTCTCCTGAAGTTTGTTCAGGTATAAGTACCAAATATGCTTTCAGTGATCTCTTCCTCTAACAACTGCTATCTCTGCTTACCTAACTCTTAACCCAACTTTCTGACCAGATCTCAAGGTCAACAGCCTGTGTCCTGAGTAATACTAATTCTGCTGGGTTTTTTTTGGTAGTATTTTTATATCTGCTTAACCTCCTCATTGACCTGACATTTCAATTTTTTGTCCTGAGATTATACCTCAATTATGGGATTTCTGATTTAAATCTCCTTCCCATGAGTACATTGAGGATCCAGTACTTAATGCTGAGACTTAATAATGCTAATTCCCAATCTCCATTCTTGAATATTAGTGACATTATGGTTTTGACGTAGATAAAGTGGAGCACTTGTCAACTGTTGATGCCTGCCTCTTGTGTGAGTTTCCTCAATTTTGTAACTACAAATTGAGATCTGTTATCCCAAACAATTTTCTCTGAGAAACCAAATGTTGTAAAGACTAAGTGCTCAAAGACCCTGTGCTCTAATTGCAGACTCTGTTGCTGTTGTATAAATTCTTGAAACTACATTCCATTCTAAATAATAATCTAACAGGATTAAATGTGTCTTCCCTTTGAAGTTGAGTTGATATGTTATGAGCTGCTCCCAAGGCCTTTCTGGTAGTTTCTTTTTATTCATTCACAGGATGAGGTTGGCTAGGCCAGCATTTATTGACCATCCCTAAATGCCTAGATGGCAATTAACACTCATAAAGTCATAGAGATGTACAGCATGGAAACAGACCCTTCGGTCCAACCTATCCATGCAGACCAGATATCCCAACATAATCTTGTCCCACCTGCCAGCACCCGGCCCATATCCCTCCAAACCCTTCCTATTCATATATCCATCCAAATGCCTCTTAAATGTTGCAATTGTACCAGCCTCCACCCTTTGGAGTCACATGTAAGCCAGACCAGGTAAGGGTGGCAATTTCCTTCCCTAAAGAACATTAATGAACCAGATGAGTATTTTTTTCTAATAATCAACAATGAATTCATAGTCATCATTAGACACCTAATTCTAGATTTTTAACAATTGAATTCAAATTTCACTACCTGCTGTGGCAGGATTCAAACACAAAACATTAGCTGGATCACTGGATTAACAGTTCAGCAATAATACCACTAGGCCATTAGCTTCCCTTCGTTTTGAAAATATAAATTTCTCTGTTGACACTTTAGTGTTGATGGCGCACGTGTGACATGATGAGATAAAAGTTTCTATTTCCTTCAGAATGCTGGGCCTGTAGATGAACTGTCAAGCTATAGCTTTTATTTGAATCCCAAGTGTCCTCCATGAAGCTGTTTTAAGGATTTATATCTCATAGTCTTTAGCATAACCAGTCTGTCATCATACACCAATTGTTAAATGTTGCGTGTGTTTGTGATAGCTTTTCAGAATTTGACTTGATGAACAGTAACCAGGCCACTTTTGTAGACAGTGATCTGATCTTTCTACATTCCTGTTCTGCTATCTGAGCTGCACAAACTTCTTTTAGCTTCTTCTCAGTGGATAGTAATGCACTGGTAACTGCAGGAGAGTATGATCACACCTTTCAAATGAGAATAGTGTATTAGCTGTAATTTGCACCTTGCCTTGGACATAGACTGTTATAGAGTCATAGAGATGCACAGCACAGAAACAGACCCTTCGGTCCAACTCATCCATGCCGACTCGATATCCTAAATTAACCTAGTCCCATTTGCTAGCACTCAAAGCCTTTCCTATTCATATATCCATCCTGATGCCTTTTAAATGTTGGAATTGTACCAGCCTCCACCACTTTCTCTGGCAGCTTATTCCATTAACACACCAGCCTCTGTGTAAATACTTGTCCCTTAGACTCCTTTGAAATCTTTCCCCTCTCATCCTAAACCTATGCCCTCTAGTTTTGGACTCCCCCAACCAGAGAAAAGACCTTGGCTATTATCCATGCCCCTCATGATTTTAAAAACCTCAGGCTCCAACACTCCAGGGAAAACAGTCCTAGCCTATTCAGCCTCTCCATATAGCTCAAACCTTCCAACACCGGAAACATTCTTGTAAATTTTTTCTGAATCCTTTCAAATTTCACAACATCTGTCCTATTGGAGGGAGACCGGAATTGCACACAATATTCAAAAAGTGGCCTAACCAAGGCCCTGTGCAGTTGCAATATGACCTCCCAACTCCTGTACTCAATGCTCTGACCAATAAAGCAAAAAATATTGAACACGTTCTTCACTATCCTATCTACCTGCAACTCCATTTTCAAGGAACTATGGTCCTGCATTTTAAGGTTTCTTTGTTCAGCAATACTCCCCAGGACTTTACCATTAAGTGTATAAGTCCTGCCTGCACTTGTAGTATTATTCTAGCAGCAAGTGTTTTGTGCATAATTTTAATTCCTTCTTACCCAACCTTCATTTCAAATATTTGAATTTCAACTGAAATATTTCTATTTTCTAACTTCATTACAGCCAGTCCATTTACTTATATACCCAGAATCAATGAATTCTCAATTTTATTTTAGAGAAACTCAGCATGAATCATTCTCTTGTCTTAGCTGGTCAATCTACTGCTATAGAGGTAGGATATTACATGGGTCAAATAACCTCCTTCTGCACCATTACCATTCTCTGATGTCTGTAAGCCCCAGAAAAGCATAGAGATTTTCTCAAAATCCATATTCAGATAAGTAATTACCAATACACTGTCAAGTAATGAGCTAGAAATGGAACTTGATAGTGTGCATTAGTAAATAATGTACTGGAGTCTACATGAAAAGATTTTCTGCTTGACCTGTCATGTAGTTTATCTCATCATTTGAACCTGACCCTTGATACTCTCAACTGTTATGAATTCCTTTGATCCTAATAATGTGATTGGTGGTTCATGGCCTGTTTGGACACAGTATCTCCGTCCCTTGGAACAATCCATGAACCTTTTCCATATGTAATCATCAATGCATCTTTTGAATTGTAGCACATTGCTGTTCAGTTTATGTCAGTGTTTTTGTTGCAAAATATATGGGCCTCTTTGTTTCATCATTCTGCACCTGAATGGAAACTGCCCATTGATCTGTGAATGATGTATCTGCAGCCACTATAGTGAATGCAGCTGGTTTACAGTGAGCTAATACATCTAAAAAGAGTAGCTTCTTGTTAATTTTCTCAAAAACTGTGATCAGTTGCCGATTCTTTAAAAGCCATTTTGGGGTCAAGTGAAACTGACGAGACTAGGAGTGAACTTACCCATCTATTCACCATTCCTGAGAAGTGTTGTACATCATTTATGCACTTCAGTTGTGGACATTTATTTATGGCCTTTGACTTTTTAGGATTAACAATGATACTTTTCCTCTGTATTATGTGTTCCAAAAAACTTGATTATTATCTGTGAGAATTGATACCTCTCTTTGAGTGTAAATCATGCATTTTGTAATGCTATTAAACCTTTCAGACTCTGATGTCATACTCCATTTTGGTCTGACTATGTACTAGGATAGTATCCTTGTGACAAATGATAATGACAAATCACTTGTCTTAAAGATTCATTGACATTGCATGCTGAAAGACTTCCAAGTGCAATGAAATTTGAAAGGTAGACAATTGAAGCAGCTTTGTCCAAGTAGTGTGATGGATATAGTCAGCAACCTTCACCCATAGTCCAGGCATATTTGTCAAAATCCACTTACATCTAATTTGGTAAAATAATGTGTTTTGCCCAGAAATGTCCTTTTTTTTTAAAGCATCCATCCCTCATCTTCACCTGTCCCATCTCTGACACTTCCATTGACTTCACTAGTTCCATTTTTGGGAATAAGCTAGCCACCAATATCCATTGCAAACTCACTGACTCTCACCATTACCCTGATTACATTTGCTGACACCTTAAGGATTCCAATCCATTCTCCTAGTTTCTCTAGCTCCATCATATCTGCTCCCATGTTCCCATGATAACATCTCCCACATAAGTGCTTCTAACATTTCTTCCTTCCTCCTCAACCACACCTGCTATGACCAGGGTTGACAGGACCCTCAGCCAATTCATTTCACACAACTTTGCCTTTACTTCCCCTTCCAAACACTGGTAGAGTTTCCTTGATCTCATTTTCCATTCAACCAGCCTCTGCCTTCAAAGAAATCATCCTCTACTATTTCAGGCACCAATAGCAGGATGTCACAACCAAATGCATCTTCTTGTCATCTCCCTAGTCCCTACCATTGTCACTCCTAGCATCTCTTCACACCCAACCATGGCACCTTCTCATTCAATCACAGACGGTAACATAAATGCTTTCTCCTCCCTCCTCACTGTCCAAGACTACCAAACACATCACCTAGGCCAAGTAGCAATTTACTTGTAATTCTTTCCATTTCTTTTCTGCTATATTCACTGCTCACAATTTATCTACATTGGTAAGGTCAATCACAGACTTTCTGATCACTTTGCAGAATACCTCTGCTGTACCCACAAGAATAAATTAAACCACCTCGTTGCTTACTGTTAATATACCAATTGTCACTCATGCTAACATTTCAGACAGATCCTGTTGCAGGGTTCCAGCAAAGCCCAACATCTAATTTTCCATGTAGCCAGTTACAGTCTGTAGATTCAACATTGTGTTCAGCAACTGCAGACCATGATCTCTGTTCTCCATTTTGATTGCAACCATTTCTCCAGTACAGGCCCCACCTCTTTAACCCTACAAGGTCTTACTTGTATGGGTTTGCTAACAGCAATGATGACGTATTTTCTACTATTAGTGCTGTTCATCCATATCATTCTTCCACTATTATTAATGCTCCCTTTGACTTTGGCTCTGGGCACCCTCATTGTCTGTTCCACTTGCTCCCCCCCTCCTTTTTCAACAGCATAAAACTATCTTTTTTCCATTCCCCCTAAAGTTCTGAGAAAGAATTACATTGAATTTGAAGCATTGTCGCTGATTCCTTCTCTACAGATAATGCCTGACCTGCTGTGGTTCTCCAGCACTTTTGGGTTTTATTTCATAGTTCAAGCATCTCCAAAACTTTGCCTTTCTCCACATTTTAACATCTTGTTTAACATCAGGGAATAGTTGGAGAAAATAGCATTGATAGATTTACGGAGAAGATAAGCAAATTATTTAGATGAAGGAAGATAGAAGGAGATCTCCAGCATCCACAGTTCTTTGTTTTATTGACGATAGGTTTGGTAGAGCATAAACTCCAGCATGGAGTGGTTGAGTCCAATGGCATGTTTCTTTGCCATATATCCAATGTACCCTTTATTCCTTCCTGATTTTCTTGTTCAAAACCTTAAATCTCTATCTCTGACTTCACGTAACATCACCGAAAGGGAATGGCTTTTCTTTATTTACCTTACCTGTCATAATGAACAAAGAACAGTACCGCACAGGAACAGCCCCTTTGGCGAACCAAGACTGAGGTCAGCCTTCAGTTTCCTTACGTTATTTGATATTAGTAGCAAATATGACAAGTGGGGGGAGTTCTGTTCAAAGCATTAGAAAGCCGCATTGTTTTAAATCGAGAGTACCCACCTCACATGATGGCTCAGTGGTTAATGGATCCTATGTGATACATAATATTGAGCCACATAGATTGTGGCTTGAAGGCACCCAGTTAGGCTGGTGAAAGAAGACAACATACTTCTTCCTCTCCTGCCAACCTAGCCAAATGACACAAATCATGGCATGAAACATCATGCTTTTGACAGCCACAAGTGGTTAGAAAAAAAAATTGGCACATGATTAAGGAATGTAATCTTGCAGGGGTTGAGCCTAACTTGATAAGATTAAAAAAATCCTGGCCATGTTGGAGGCCATTTGAAACAACCCACAGCTGGATGAAGGAAATACTTACTCTTAATTAAGCAGGCTTATGAAAATAGGAGAGTTCAGATTAGCTTCCTTACTGGTATAACTGGACTTTTAGAGAATCCAAGAAAATCCCTACATTTCCCAGCAGATTGACCTTTCAAATAACAGGATGACTAGCAAGGAAAATGTAAGTAGACATGTCAAATGTCAATTTCTTTATTCGTGTTTTATTGTAATATTTCATCCATTTTGGCAAAATTAGATACAATTTAATCAATTATAATGCAAATGTTTCCATTTCTAATAGATTCAAAATATGATTTTTAAAATTTTTTGCTGTGTTATGATCTAAGATCATAAAATTGATTAGATTAATCAAAATAGACTGTAATCAAAAATAATCGCAATCCAAATATGCATTTCAAACCAGTACTGGCTGATATATGGTCAGGATACAAATAGAGAATTATTTTACAATATATGGAATGTATAGGAGGTAATGTGGTCACAGTCTTAAGTGCAAAATGTTACTCATCTGCCTATTGGTAAGTCTGCCGAAAAGAGAGAACGTATCTGTGTTATCTTGGCCAGTGGAACCATCAGGGATTTTAGGTGTGAGGTCCTGCTTCTCAAACTCACTTATTGCCTGAGACATAGTGACACTCACATTAAACTCACCTTCAGTTATCTCTCTGTCTGTCATGAGAGAGTAGCTCTATGGCCTTCTGGGACTATGGGAACTATCAGTCGGTATTATAGTGAGGCAGCAAAGGATTACAGAAACATAAATAAAGAAGAATAGAATATAAGAGCAGGAGTAGGTTCTCCAAGCCTGCTCCATCACTTAATATGATCATGTCTGATCATCCAGCTCAGTAACCACTTTCTCCCCTTGCCCAAGGATCCCCTTAGCCTTAAGAACTATAACTTTTTAAACTCCTTCTTGAAATATGTTTTGGGATTGACTGCTTTCTGTAGCAGAGAATTCCACAGGCTCACTACGCTCTAGGTAAATAAACTTCTCCTCATCTCAGTCCTAAATGACCCAGTCTATATCCATAAACTGTGACCCGTGGTTCTGGACACATCCTTCCTGCATTTACCCTGTCTAGTCCCACTAGAATTTTATAAGTTTCTATGAGATCTCCACCCTCATCCTTCTAAAGTCATAAAGTCATAGAGATGTACAGCATGGAAACAGATCCTTCGATCCAACCTGTCCACGCCGACCAGACATCCCAACCCAATCTAGTCCCACCTGCCCGCACCTGGCCCATATCCCTCTAAATCCTTCATATTCATATACCCATCCAAATGCCTCTTAAATGTTGGAATTGTACCAGCCTCCACCACATCCACTGGCAGCCAGTGGATACAGTCCTAATCTTTCCAACCTCTCTTCATTGTCAGTCCTGCCACTCTAGAAAAACAGTCTAGGATTCAAGAAAGATAATGTACAGGCACCACAGGATTTTGGAGGAGCAGTTGGCATACTTTTCCTTCATGAGGCACCTGAAGAGTGAACAACCACAACTCATTGTTTCATGTACACACCAGAGGAGAGCAGCACTGATTCACCCATTGGATTTCATCCCTAATACAACCTGTTACTCCTGGTGTGAAGATGAAATGGATTGATTAACCCTGGAGTTGACTAGTGCAAGGAAATCTGAGACATGAGTCAATATCACCAGTGATCTGTATGGAGTCAATGGAAATCCAATGATATGAAATTTCAATGAGACAAGGTAATGATCACATTCGTTCTTTCAAGTCAATGCTGCTCTGTTTCTTAACACTATTTACTCACCTTACCACATATCCCTTGATTCTCTTTCCCAATGTAAATCCATCAGACTTGGTGTTGACAACTTCAATTAAATTCCAGCAGCCGCAGTATTTTGCGGAAGCAGTTACAGATTTCAACTACCCCTTGAATGAAACAACAGAGAGATGATGATGTAATGGTAATGTCACGAGACTGTAAACCAGAAGGCCAGGGTAAAGCTCAGGGGGCATTCATTCAAATTGCGCCATGGTGGATGGCAGAATTTAAATTGACTTAATGAAATCTGGCATTTAAAGATATTCTTAGTAATGGTGACCATGGGCTATGATGGAATGTGTGGCACAATCAGGTGACAATTGCAATGAGACCCACCTCGATGTTGAGATCATTACCCTATATGTTTTATGCTTTTCATAAATGGTATGGCAAGGTTCTTGCTGTTGCAGTGGCGAGTTGTCTAATTGACTGGGATTATTTCTTGCTAAACTTTGTTCATAGCCTAACTCACCTCATTAATTATTCAACCTCACATCTTACCCAACAGTGCTTAACAGTGAACTCAGCCTGCCAATTGTTCCGAAAGAATTGCATGGTGGAAACCGGGTATCGACATCTAAGGGTATCTAACTAGCCATGCAAACCAACATCTACAGACTTTGGCATATGACATGTGCCAGACTTGAGAACCCTCATGGCACAGCAATGATCTACTTACACGATGCTCAGGTACTTCAATGCTGTATTGCTAACCTTGGGCTACAATGGCAACTATCATTGTCATACTGCAACAAGGACACTGCACCCAGTTCATGGACTGGACCAAGCTGCATCTCTGAGCCCTTGGCTTGCTCTCATAGTGCTTACTAACAATTTATCTGAATGTGTGCAGCATCTCTACCTTGCGGTGGCTTGCTTGCCTTTTTGTACATTGTTAAAAATCACACAATACCAGGTTATAATCCAACAGGTTTATTTGGAAGCACTAGCTTTCGGGGCACTGCTCCTTCATCAGGTACCTGTGTATGGCAATATGAATTGTGATATTTTTCTATGGTACGTTTTTGCCCCTCCTGGTATTCATAGAATCACAGAGATGTACTGCACAGAAACAGATCCTTTGGTCCAACCTGTCCATGCTGACCAGATGTCCAAGATAAATCTAGTCCCATATACCAGAACCTAGCCCATATCCCTCTAAGTCCTCCGTATTCACACACCCATCTAGATGGCTTATAAATGTAATTGTACCCACTTCCATCACGTCCTCTGGCAGCCCATTCCATACATGGACCATCCTCCATGTGAAAAAGTTGCCCCTTAGGTCCCTTTTAAGTCTTTACCCTCTCACCATAAACGTATGCCCCCTAGTTGTGGACTCCTCTACCCTGGGAAAAAGACCTTGTCTCTTTACACCATCCATGCGCCTCATGATTTATAAACCTCAATTAGTAAACCTCAGCCTCCGCTGGTGCAGGAACTGTTGCACTTGAAATCAAAAAAATAAGAAAAGGTCACACATCATAAATGATAAAAAAATTAAAATGGAGTGGAGGAGAACTGAGCCTTCCATGTGCAGATTCATGAGTCATAGAATGTAGCAGCAATAAATAATGAAAACCCTAAAAACAACTGATAAGTGACTTTGTTTTTGCATTTGCATTGGGATTAGATAATGTTAAACACACATGGCCTACATAAATTTTTGTATGTGGAACATTTCCAATGCTCCTAATAGAATGGATAGGATAAAATATAAATAGGTGGGAAATTATGGTGCCGTTATACTGATATTGATGGATTGTTGTAGACAAGTCTATCAAAAGTAATAAACTAAAGCAGTTAGATGGAGTTAATATACAAATCATGATTTAATTGAATAACCGAAGAAGTTTGAGTTTCTGACAGGCTCGTTCCTATTCCCATCTTCCTATATCTCATCTGAAAGATGGAACTTCTGACAGTGCAGCAGTCCCTCAGTACTGTACTGCAGGATAAGTAAAATATAAATATCTATAAAGAAGCAGAAAATCTATCCCTCGTCAAACATTTTCTAGTGCAGGATAATTGCTGCAAGAGAACAAATTGCAACCAAAAGGTACTTATTCATTAATTTAGGTGGCTTGTAGTTGCGTCAGTATATTTTTATGCTTGATTGTTCTCGCACAGTTGCTTCACTGCCCGGCTCCAGACTGCAGTACAAATTACTTCCAGCCTCAAAATTACTCTGTGGAAACATGTTTTTCAGAACTCGATCACTCCCACTAGGGGATTGACTTCATCGCTCATGCCTTACAGCTTGGAATCGGTCCAGTGAGAGCTAATCATTTAACTGTAGCTTAGATTAAAGGGAGAGAAATAAATAATTAGTACTGTGATTTTCAGAAGAATTTTGTTTCTTTTATGGCAGATCTTTTACTCTTGGGAACTTTATTTCTGGAATGCTGCTTCAAAATCAAAAGGCAAATGTGGAATTAAATTCAATGGAAAGATCAAATGGAGGAGGAGGCTATTCCAATGAAATTATTTTGCTACTAGACAACATTTTACCACTGATTCAATATTATTGCTGATAACCCTTACTCATATTTTAAAGCAAACAGCAATAACTTGGCAATAACTCACAACTTTGCAGAACCTTTAAAATAGAAAACATCATAAGTCTGGGGTACAGAGTCATAATTAGTTGTTTTTAAAAATGTGCTTTACTCTGAGTAGGAGATATTAGGAATGTGTGGGCAAAGAGGTGGTCTTTAAAGAGGAAAAGGGAGGCGATTCCTATTTGTGGTACTTGGACAGACGAGGCACAGTCACCAGTGGTGAATTGAACAGATGGAAAGATGTTAGGAGAGTACATGTGATTAGCAGAGGTTTTGATTAATAATTGGTTAATTTTTGGTTAATAACTGTTATGCTGTCAGCTAGAGTGCATCGTTGGTGATCTCAGATGACATGGAACTGGAACCTGAGGGAAAACAATTTGACTGGAATCCTGCGGAACCACATCTCTGTGATTTGTGTCAATACTGAACAAATGTTGATTAGTTTGGACTAGTATAGCTTTCATCCCTCATCTGTCAAAAGCATCCAGAACTCTGCTGTAATATTTACACATGGTGGCAGCTATTTGTGAACACATGACCGAAGTTTCTAACCAATGCTTATGAAGGCAGAAAAGCAAAAAGCCGGCATAGCACAATCAACAAAACATTCACAGCAACAGTCGGAATAATTAATTTATTTTACTGGAGTTGCATAACAGCTGACTGGAAGTATATGAATATGAAGGGTTTGGAGGGATATGGGCAGGGTGCTGGCAGGTGGGACTAGATTGGGTTGGGATATCTGGTCGACATGGACGGGTTGGACCAAAGTGTCTGTTTCCATGCTGTACATCTCTATGACTCTATGACTTTGTGTGTCCTACACCTCACAGGACATCTTGACCAAGTTGCACACTGGAGCGGTACCACAGATTTCATTGATACTGAACTGCGTCTGGAGTTGCTCAAAAGCCAGAAAAGCATCAGGTCAGTGTGCTCCTGTGTATAATTGGCAACTGTGCTGATGATATTTTAGCAAGACGAGAGTTTGATGAAGAAGCTGCAAAATATTGAAAGGTTGTTGAAGCCTTCATTTTCTATGTCTGGTTTGATCATAATAAAATTGACCCAGAGTCCCAGTGTTCTACAGCAAATTTTTATTCCTTTGATAACTCTTTATATTGTGCATTTTTTAAAAGTCAAGCTGAAAGGATCCACAAAGTACCTACAATGAAGCAGAGGACATGGTGGTAATCATTAATTGGTGTGCCTATTGTTGTTGGTAAGCACCAGATCACTGACAAGCATAATCAGTACTATATATTGATGCACAATGTATTCTGCCATTACAAGGGGCATTTTCAAACAGTATGCTGAGATAGGCAGCCTATCTCACGTGCCAACAACAGCTTATGCCACACTCTGGAATTCTCACAAGTTTCACTCGCTGCTTTTATACAGTGTTGGAATCCAACAAGCAATTCTGAATTACTTGTATAATAGCCAAGACACCTTTTAAATTGAACACCAGAGAGGGCATTCACTCATGTTGGTTCAAACCTGAGTTTCTCCAGTCATCCATGCTTTGACTTCACGGCCCAGGAAGCACTCCACTGAAGATATAAGGTCAGATAGATTCCCCCTTAGATCACAAGAGAAAATAAATGACTGAAGGCCTTTATGTGACCCACAATCCTCCTCACTGAGTCATGGAGGCTGCACAGATTTATGACTGGCTTGCAAGGTGAATGCACTGAAGGAGCAAAACAACCTAAACAAGTTCAGAAGCAATTCACCATGACTAAGAAAGCAGAAATGGTTAACCAGATCACTCTAAAAACAAAAGCCATGCTAGTGTGTCTGTTTATCCCAAGAAAGATTCCAAGCCTTCTCTTAGGTAAAGTCTAAAAGAAATTTTAAGCTATGCTGCAACTAGCTATCACTTGTCCATAGAATCCCTACAGTATTGAAAGAAGCCATTTGGCCCATCGAGTACACACTGACCCTCTGAAGAGCATCTCACCTTCACACCCTCCCCCTGCTCCACATTCTGATGGCAAATCCACGTAGCCTTCACATCCCTGGACACTATGGGCAATTTAGCCTGACCAATTCACCTAACCTGCATGTCTTTGGACTGTGAGAGAAAATGGACCACCTGGAGAAAACCCACGCAGACATGGGGAGAACATGCAAACTCCACACAGACAGTTGTCTGAGGCAGGAATTGAACTCGGGTCCTTGGCACTGTGAGGCAGCAATGCTTCAGCACGATGCCTGTGCCTAAATCCAATGATTTTTAATGCATTTGTGTAGACCTCACGCAGATCAACAAAGGCAAGGAACGAACCATTCACTCATGGTATTCATTGATAGAGCTTGGCAAAGTTCATAGGCAGATCATTCTTTACAAAATTAGATGTGGACAGTGATTTTTAGCAGATGTTTCTAAATGAAGCATCTAAGCTATTAACAATGCTTATTTGCCCTTCGGAAGAGACTGCTTTAATCATCTATTGTTTAGATCACTACAACACATGAAATCAGCTAACATTCCATAATTGGCATCTGAGAAGACTTAGCCCTGCAAGATCCCATTCTCCCAATTCCTCTGCCTCCGCCATGAGCATCCCTGATGTTCACCTATTTTGAACAAAGTGCTTTTCCTCCCTCCATCATCCAGACAGCCCTCCGCTGCACCATTTCCATTTCCTGTTCCACCGCTCTAACCCCCCCCTCAATGCAACAATGACAGAGTCCCCTTTGTCCTCATCTACCACCCCACCAGTCTCTACATCCAATGCATCATCTTCAAATACTTCTGCCAACACCAAATAGACCCCACCACCAAGAATGTCTTTCCCTCCCCACCCCTCTCTGCCTTCTGCAAGGACTGTTCTCTCTGGCAGTCCTTTGTTCACGTCACTCTCATTCTTGCTAATAGAACCCCCAGGTACCTTCCCCTGCAACCAGGAAAGATGCAAACCCTGCTGGTACACCAAACTTCCTCACCTCCATCCAGGGCCTCAAAAAGTCCGGTCAGGTGAGACAAAGGTTCATCTGCCTCTCTTCCAACTTAGTTTACTGCATTGGGTGCTACCGATGTGGTCTTCTCTACATTGGGGAGACTGAACATTAACTTAGGGAATGGTTCACTGAGCATCGCAGCCAGCTCTGCAGGGGCCAACCGGACCTCCAGGTCACCGCCCATTTCAATTTCCCCAATCACTCCCTTTCCGACATCACCATCCGTTGCCTCCTCCATTGCAATAACAACCCATAGCTCCTATTGGAGGAACAACACCTTATCTTCTGCCTGGGCACCCTAAGAATCAACATTGTGTTTTCCAATTTCAAATAACCTTCCTCCCCATCCCCTGACTCCCTTCCCAGCCTCTCCCCTTCCCTTCCACTGCTCCTGTCCACCAACTGGATTTATTCCTCCCACTGACCAACCAGGGCTTACCCCTCTACTTGTCTTCACCTATCCCCACTTCACTAACCTGCCCCCTTTATCTGCAACTCCCCCCACTCCCATCCCCAGTCCTGAAGAAGAGTTATTTCTGAAACGTCAACTTCTGCACCTCCTGATGTTGCCGGGCAGGCTGTGTTATTCCAGCCTCCTCCCTGTCTATCTGAGAAGACTTTGTGATTTGGAGATGCCGGTGTTGGACTGGGGTGTACAAAGTTAAAAATCACATAACACCAGGTTATAGTTCAACAGGTTTAATTGGAAGCACACTAGCTTTCGGAGCGACTCTCCTTCATCAGGTGATTGTTTGATGAAGGAGCGTCGTTCCGAAAGCTAGTGTGCTTCCAATTAAACCTGTTGGACTATAACCTGGTGTTGTGTGATTTTTAACTGAGAAGACTTTGACAGAGATATATCCTACACAGATAATATTCTCATTAATGTCTCCACAAGCTGTGGCTCTCACACTCAAATACAGTGTGAGATCTGCTATTAACTTCCTGGGTACATTGTTGATGTATCTGGTAGCAATGTTGATCCTCAAAAAAAAAAATTTCATCACCCTACAAAGTTGACAAATTCCTGCATTTTCTGGGCACAATTAACCAGTTGGGTGACTTCATTCTGAATGATGTGGCATTCATGTTATGGAAACCTCTAAAACAGGAACAGGCTTAGTGCTGGGGTTTGCATTAAGAAGAGATCCTCAATACATTTGCAAACATGCTTATGTCTATCCAAACCCTGGTCCATAATGACCCAGACCTGTATATTGTTGCAGATGCCGTTGCTGCAGTGTACGCATCTCTCATTGGCCTATCCTAGGAGCTGCTTTATTCCAGGTTCAAAATCTTTGCTCTCAATTACTGTCCTACAGTGGGTCCAGGGCACTGGTAGCTATGAAGCAGAGATATGCAGGCATGAAGGAAGAGGGCCTGGCAGTCATCTGGGCCTACAAAGTATTCCTGGTTCACAATCCAGACAGATCATAAATCATTGGTAACCCTCGTCACAACCAAAGAGCTGGCGAAAATGCCACCCTGAATCCGATGATCTTTATGATGTCTTATGTGGTTTAAGGCCACTGTGGAATATGGCAAAGACAAACTCCCAACCATGGCTGATACTTTGTGCCTAGTGGCTGTGAGAAAGCCTACACTGAATGGTCTTAATATCGTTGAGGACATGGAGTCGTGTGTCTCCCAGTCAACCAAATTTTGCCCTGCAAACACTTAGAAATGGGAATAAATTCATGCAGCTCTAAAAGCTCACACTGTGGGGTGGCACAGTGGCTCAGTGGTTAGCACTGTTGCCTCACACAACCAGAGATCTAAATTGATTCCAGCCTTGAATGACTGTGTGGAGTTTGCACATTCTCCCCAAGTCTGCGCTGATTTCCTCCGGGTACTCTGGTTTCCTTCCACAATCCAAAGATATGCAGGTGAGATGAATTATTCAGGGGAAATGCAGAGTTGTGGGGTGGGGGAATGGGTCTGGGTGGGCTACTCTTCGGAGGGGCGGTGTGGCCAAAATGGCCTGTTTCCACACGGTAGGGATTCTATGATTTCTATAATGTACACAAGAACAGCACACTGTTTGACGGGATGGTCTGTATATTTCCTCATTAATAGCCCTCTAAAAGAATACTTTAAGCAATGCCAAAAATCCCACATTACCAGGTTATAGTCCAACAGGTTTAATTGGAAGCACACTAGCTTTCGGAGCATCACTCAGGTGGTAGTGGAGGGCTCAATCCTAACACACAGAATTTATAGCAAAAATTTACAGTGTGATGTAACTGAAATTATACATTGAAAAATTGATTTTCTGTTAAGCCTTTTATCTGTTAGAATACCGTCATAGCTTCACTTCTTTCATGTGTAAATCACAAAACCGCTTTTTAAAAAGTTGCATTCTCGGGTTAGCAGTTAACAATGGTGATAGCTAGACAATATGTTGAAGGTGTTGGCCCCCTCTGTTCTCTGTCTATGCCATGATGTTTAGATTGATTCTAATCTAAAAAGTGAGATAATGGAGTTTTACATGAATTCTTGCAGTTCATGTGGAAGGCATCTTGAAACTTATTGTACAGGGGATCTCCAGCTTTTGTCGTGACACTACAGATTTCTTACAGAAACTCAGCACCCACGGACCAGTCGAACCTCATCACAATGGACGTTTCCGCACTCTACACAACATCCCCCACAATGATGGCATCACGGCAACAGCCTCAATACTCAACACCAACAACTGCCAATCTCCAAACACCATCCTACAACTCATCCGCTTTATCTTTGATCACAACGTCTTCACCTTTGACAACCACTTCTTCATCCATACACATGGAACAGCCATGGGGACCAAATTTGCACCCCAATATGCCAACATTTTTATGCACAGGTTCGAGCAAGACTTCTTCTCCAACCAACATTGTACATCAAGTACATTGTCGACATTTTCTTCCTCTGGATCCATGGCGAGGAGTCACTGATAAAACTATACAGTGACATCAATAAGTTTCATCCCACCATCAAACTCACCATGGACTACTCTCGACTATCTGTCTCATTCTACCGCTACCGCAAACCCACAGACAACCTCACAATGCTACACTTCTCCAGCTTCCATCCAAAACATATTAAAACAGCCATCTCCTATGGACAAGCCTTACGTGTACACCGGATCTGCTCAGATGAGGAGAAGCGTGATGGACACCTGGAAGTACTCAGGGATGCCCTCACAAAAACGGGGTACGATGCCCAACTCATCAACCGCCAGTTCCAACGTGCCACAGCAAGGAACCATAATGACCTCCTCAGGAGACAGACATGTGCTGCAACCGACAGCTGAAAAATTACTCCATGTTCTTCGTGACCTGCAACACATTATCAATGAGGATGAGCACCTCACCAAGACCTTCCCCACACCTCCACTACTTGCCCTAAACAACCACCAAACCTCAAACAGATCGTTGTTCGTAGCCCGGCTCTCAGGACAACTCCATACAACCCTGTCACGGTAGGCACTGCAAGACGTGTCAGAGTGTGGACATAGATACCACCATTACGCGTGGGGACACCTCCCACCTTGTACATGGCAGGTACTCATGTGACTCAGCCAACATTGTCTATCTTATACGTTGCAGGCAAGGATGCCTGGAGGAATGGTACATTAGGGAAACCGAGCAAAGGCTACGACAACAGATGAATGGGCACCGCACAACAATCAACCGACCCGGGAATGTTCCCTCCCAGTTGGGGAACACTTCAGTGGTCCAGGACATTCAGCCTCGGACCTTCGGGTGACCATCCTTCAAGGTGGACTTCGGGACAGGCAGCAGAGAAAAGTGGCCGAGCAGAGGCTGGTAGCTAAGTTCAGTACCATAGGGAGGGCCTCAACCGGGACCTTGGGTTCATGTCACACTACAGGTGACCACCATTGCACTATACACACACGTAGACACTCCTACACACACACAGTCTCACACACACACAGATACTCCTATACACACATACACACAGATGCGTACACAGACACACACACTCTTACAGACACACACACTCCCACAGGCACCCCCTCACAAACTTAAGACACTCTGCACTCACTACACACACACATACACTTTCTCACACTCACAACCCCCAACCCAGACAGACACACACACAGACAAAGACACACATGCACACATATATTTTGTGGGGTGAATTTGTACTTTCAGGGTTACATTGTACTTTGCTCAAAAACTGCATGCATTCATGTAGAACTCTGAGCTCAAAAACTGCATGAATTCATGTAAAACTCCGTTATCTCTCTTTTTAGATTAGAATCAATCTAAACATTATGGCATAGACAGAGAACACAGGGGGCCAACACCTTCAACATATCATCTAGCTATCACCATTGTAAACAGCTAACCCGAGAATGCAACTTTTTAAAAAACGGTTTTGTGACTTACACATGAAAGAAGTGAAGCTATCACGGTATTCTAACAGATGAAAGGCTTAACAATCAATTTTTCAATGTATAATTTCAGTTAATCACACTGTAAATTTTTGCTATAAATTCTGTGTGTTAGGATTGAGCCCTCCACTACCACCTGATGAAGGAGTGATGCTCCGAAAGCTAGTGTGCTTCCAATTAAACCTGTTGGACTATAACCTGGTAATGTGGGATTTTTTAACTTTATACACCCCAGTCTAACACCTGCATCTGCAAATCATAAGCAATGCCATTATCTTAATGTTCTGGATGACTTTTACATCTACAAAGACTGCATTGTTATTCCCTGGGTCTTCAGATTGAACATGCCCATATCAATGTCACAGGCTTTGCAAGTGCTGAGCATGGGCTGCATTTCCATCTAGAATATTGATGGCCATTGAAGACATGATCTCCATTTGTCCAACACATAACATCCATCGACAAGAAGGTTGTCGAAGGAACACCGTGGAAAGCATTTGTTTCAATTAATGAGCAAGACTTTAATGTCATTTCCATTATTCCTGATGGCTTTATGGCCCCACCTCAACTAGGCAATGGCCTAGTGGTTTTATCTCTAGACAATTAATCCAGAGACATAAGTAATATTCTAGAGATCTGGATTTGAATCTCACCATGGCAGATGATAAAAAATTGAACTTAAGAGTTAATGGTGATGAAATTAAAGTTGATTGTTGGGAAAAACCCATCTGGTTAACTAATTTCTTTCAGGTAAGAAAACTGTCCTTACCTCGTCTAGCCTACATGTGACTCCAAACCAACAATGTGGTTGACTCTTAATTGTCCTTTGGGCAAATAGGGACAGACAATAAATATTGCTCCAACCAGTGACAAATATGGTACATAAATGATTTTTTTTAAACAATCAGTTATTGCTGTGCTCAAAGTGTGCATATGAGATGATTACCTCAATAACCAGCCTCCCGTTGACTATTTATTGCTTCAAACACTTCAGTGAACCTTTCAATTATGTACGCGTGGTCAGTTCATCTTGATGCCTGCAGACCAATGGTGATGCTGAATAGGGTGTTTGTGCAGTCCAAGACCTGTTAGAGAAAAATGATGGCATCAGCCTGGCCTTGCTCAGTTACTGGTCCACATCCTTCCACAACAGCCTGACTCCATCAGAGCTCCGAATGGGTACGGAGGTTATGATTTTGGTTTTTGAGTATCCTGCATACATTTTAATGAGGAATCACAGAGGCTGACTTTCACAAGGTCCAGAAGAAGAAGGATCACTTTTGTGCAAACAGTGCTGTCGCCTTCAATTGTCACCTTATGGTACAGAAACTTCAAGCACTGTGTTGTAGGGAGTCTCTCTATATCCAGAACCAGAACTGACATGGTCAAGTTTTGATTCTTTTGGTTCATCGTCATTCTTTTTTCATCAACACTGACCACGACATCCTCAGGTACAATAGTTAGAAATTGGTGTCGACGAACCAGTAACCTTTGCAAGCCCTAGATCGACTGCCGATATGATGGGAAGACTTGCCAAATACCTCAATGTGCTGTACGTATTGCCTTCCACTATTCTTAGACTTGTTCAAAGAAAATCAAAGGCAGAGTCAGGCAGACTCATTAAGCCACCAGAGCACCTTCCTCTCTGACATAGAAAACCTGACAGTGACTTCACAGCGAGTGAGGGGGAAGAGAACTAGAATAAAAATCGAAATAATTGATTGTTATAATGAAAGATTTAGAGGGAGCTGTAATATGGGGGGTAATAACTGTTATGCTATTGGTAAAATGCAGTGATATCAGATGCTGTCAGATCATAAGGAGCCAAAACTTAAGAGAGCAAAGTTCTATTTGAATCCTGCTTAAGCATCTCTCTGTAAGTGGTGCACATAGTCAATAAGTGTTCTTTATTTTGCAATGGTAGGATTTCCAGTCAAAATTATCCAGAACCTAGTTGTGATACTAACGTAACCATCACCTTCTCAAAGGTAGTTAACAGTGGACAATGAGTTTTGACAGCATTGACCTAGTCTCACGAATAAACAAAAGCAATCTGAGTTCTGGTATTTTCCTTGTAAATGTTTTATAATACAGTACAATTTGTATGCATGCCAAATTGTCATTTATCCCAGGCTGTGATGCCCAAACTAGCGCGCACACCAACCTCAAAGAACCTCTAGTTGCTTTGAACAGAATATTATGGAATAAATGGGGAGGCTGAATGTTTAGGCCCTGCCAAAATTGAGAATGGAGGTGGATGGGATCCAAATATACCAGCGCTAGCCATGTGCCAGTTTCCCAACCTCATTCCCAGTGGCAACTTCATTTGCCACCACCAGGCAAGTAGTCAGATGGATTCATGAACGGCCTTCTTAAGAGGAAAGAAAGATGACCAACTGAGATTTTCCAGTCTTCCTGTAGTTTCTTGATACAAGAAATGGAGATTTTATTCCCTGGAGGTGTGGTTGGAGTAACAAGCCAGGACACCAGGGAAGCTACCAGAACCCAGGTACCAATGCAGGTAAAGACCATCCTGAGCCACTCTGTGGTGGCCTAACGACTTTCTCTATATTTTTATATAACTTAAAAATAACAGAGGTGACAAGGACTTCCATGCGAAAAAATGCTGTCTCAGTTACTTGAGTGGGAGATCACAGATTGACCCTCCGGGTTAGGAAAGCCTGTCCAGCTCCCTTAATTAGTGGACTTCATCAGTTTCCTCATTTCCTTCCCCCCCATCTTACCCCAGTTCCAACCTTCCAGCTCAGCACCATCCTCATGACCTGTCCTACCTGCCAATCTTCCTTGCCACCTATCCACTCCACCCTCCTCTCTGACCTATCACCTTCATCCCCACCCCCATCCACCTATTGTACTCTTTGCTACCTTCTCCCAAGCCCCTCTCCCCCTCTCATTTACCTCTCCACCCCGGAAGCTCCCTGCCTTCATTCCTGATGAAGGGCTTTTGCCCGAAACGTCGATTTTCCTGCTCCTTGGATCTGCCAGACCTGCTGTACGTTTGCAGCACCACTCTAACGTAGACTCTGATTTCCAGCATCTGCAGTCCTCAATTTTGCCTAGTTGATTTTAACCTTACTACAAATCCTCTTGCAAGGATGCCTACCTTGAAGAAGTTCTCCTCCTTTCTCTACAAGAATCTCAGTGAGTCTCTGTCTCACTGCAACCCCTAGGTCATCTCCTCTGCCATGAAGCTCTTCAACCATGTCCTGAAACAGACCCACTACCACAGCCACATCTGTTTCCTCAGTGCTTGCCTCCACAGCCAACTGATCCCACATGGACTCCAGACTACATTCAAACCAGTTTGAATTCGAACAGGACAACCAGTACAGATTCAAAACCACCAGCAATGGTTCTCCTTCAGGATTCTCCGCTCCACGCTCGCAGCAATGCGCCAGTACCTAACCTCTCTACAGTCAGCTATGTCTCAACTGAGGGCCACACTCTCTCAGAACTGCAAAGGACCCCTTCTATACTATATCCTAAGAAGAATTCATACTCTCAACAAACTGTATGTTCATTCCTGATGAAGGGCTTTTGCCCGAACTGTCGATTTTCCTGCTCCTCGGATGCTGCCTGACCTGTTGTGCTTTTCCAGCACCACTTTAATCTAGACTCTGATTTCCAGCATCTGCAGTCCTCACTTTTGCCCAGCACCCTTAATTAGGCAGCAAACATGTCTCCGTGATAATGAAATAGATTCCTCCATCAAATTCCTAATGAGTGATTGTTTCCCCACCAGGGTGGAATTGGGAGCTAGGAGAAAGTGAGGACTGCAGATGCTGGAGTGCCAGAATTCCTGAAGAAGGGCTTATGCCCGAAACATCGATTCTCCTGCTCCTCGGATGCTGCCTGGCCTGCTGTGTTTTTCCAGCACCACATTTTTCAACTCTGGAATTGGGAGCTGGAAACAAGGCTGACTTGAGTGGTGCAATGGTTAGCACTGCTGCCTCACTGCACCAGGGACCTGGGATCGATCCCAGCCTTGGGTGACTGTGTGGAGTTTGCACGTCCTCCCCACATCGGCGTGAGTTTCCATCCGGTGCTCCAGTTTCCTCCCACAGTTCAAAGATGTGCAGGTTAGCAGGATTGACTGTGCTAAATTACTCATAGTGTCCACGGATGTGCAGGCTCGCTATGGTAAATGTGGGATCATAGGGATGGGGTAGGTAAGTGGGAAGTTAGTTGGAAGGTTGATGAGATAAATGGCCTGTTTCTGCACTGTAGAGATTCTATGATATGCCCTCTTTTATCCAGATTTTAACATGGAGCAATACGTGACCAGTTGGCCCAAGCAAGTTTAACTGATGGATCTCATTGAAATAGTCTAACTTTAATTTCTACTTGAACTAAGTGTGAATGACGTGAGTCTGCTGGGAGTGAATGTTTCCATATTCATATTGACCACAATGTAAGCAAGATATGGTTACCAAAGGAATTCTCCACTGTAGGATTCTAACAATGTTTGGATACTCTGAGACATCAACATGCAATGGAGATCATCATTTCAGTACAAAGATACTTCATAGAAAGAGAACAACAAATGCAAAGCTTTGTTTGTTAGTAGCATCTCAATAAATCAGGTGTGTCCATTAGGATAACTATGATTTCCTATTGATAATATGAAGGAAAAGCCTTTCATATTCTTAAAACATCATAAGACATTTTACAGTCAAATTTACCTTGGAGTGTAGTTGCTGTTGTAATGTACACAAACAGGTGAACCAATTTGCACACAGCAAAGTTCCCACAGACAGCAAAGAAAGAAACGATAAAGACCTATGATTTTTATTGCTGTTGAAAAAGAGATTAGTATTGGCTGTAATACCAGGAAAATATTCCCATACTTCTATATTGGGATTCTTAATATCCTGCGAGAGGACAAACCTGGACTTGACTTGACTTTCTCAGGACTGCATGAAGCATCAATAAACATTGTTGTCTGTTAGTTTTAGAAAAGCCTTTTTGTGCTTTCTTTGGGATGTGGCAAGGCTGGGATACATTCCTGAAGAAGGGCCTGTGCCCGAAACGTCGAATCTCCTGTTCCCTGGATGCTGCCTGACCTGCTGTGCTGTTCCAGCAATAAAGTTTCAACTGGGATATATTACCCAATTCTAGCGATCTGTGCGAGATGTTGTGCGGATGGATTTTTCCTGAATGGATGCCATTCTTGTGGAATTAGATTGGGAATTCCAGGATAGTAACCAGCAAAGATGAAGAATCAAAAATATGTGTTCAAATCAATGTCTTACTTCACTTAGATGAGAACTTGAAGCTCCTTGTTTTTCTATAAAAATACTGTTCTTGAATAGCATGATGACCATGGTGAATTGTTTCAGTGTGTGCTATAGATCATGCACAGTGTGACCATAGTTCATAAGTGATGGAAGGGGTGAGTACTGAGCCCAATTACTCGAGAGATCATCAAGCAAATTGAAGCATTTTAAGCTTCATTGAGAATTATAGTGACTGCACCCATCCCATCCCATCACTTCAGCATGGAAACAAATTCTATGCCATGTAGATTCATTTTGACCTATACATATAACTTGAAAAACCAGTTTCACAACCTGAAGCATTTCATTTACCTCCTGTTTTCATTCTGACTATGCTTCCACAATAAACTGTCTTATCATATAAGAAAGCTTTGATTCTCAACAACATGTGGAAGAAATCAAAGTGTTGGCAAGATTCGGCAGTGACTTATTACACACAAGGTGTATATTTCAGCTGAAAAATGACTGTTTGGCTGAGTTTGATCTCTTCGCAATCACCCCACCATCCTTCCCTCCTCTCACACACTATTCCCATGCACCCCCACCAAAGTATATTTATGTTTGCACTCTCATTGTGTGGTTTGCACATGACAATTAACTCACTGTGGAAAGCATATGCTGTAAGTTTTGCTTACAGCAACTTTTCTACTAAATAATTCATCCAGAATTTTCTGCTGCCTGAGTTCTTTGCCCAAAGGTAGATCTGACCCACAGTGCCACCATATTCACCAGGAGTAGGGCAAGTTGACAGGTTTCAAATCCAGCCCAGTTAGAATGGGGAGTTCTCCACTGTAGGCATAAATATGATCCACATCTACTGTCCAATAAACTGAACCCACAAAAAGGGTTTCATGCAATTGTGGATGTTGCTGGCTCGGCCACCATTTATTGTCCATCCCTAATTGCCAGGGCAATTAAGAGTCAACCACACGTCTGTGGGTCTGGAGATACATATAGACCAGACCAGACAAGGACTGCAGTTTCCTTCCCTCAAGGACATTAGTGAACCAGATGGGTTTTCCAACAATCAACAATGGCTTCATGGTCATCATTAGACTCTTAATTCCAGATTTTAAAAAAATTGATTTCAAGTTCCACCCTATGCCATTGCAGGATTCAAATCCTGGGCCCCAGGACATTACGTGTCTATCTGAATTAATAGTGTAGTGTAATACCACTGGGCCATCACCTCCCCTAAGTTGCGCTGGCAATGTATACTTTTTACTTGTGTGTTGCAGTCTGGAATTATGGTTTATAATAATAGATTATCAAAATTCTTTCCATCAGATTGTTGGTCGCTCCTGCTCTTACCACCGTCCATTGGTATACATTGGAAGGATTTGCAAGTTTATACTCAAACTATTTGCACTGTGATAAACACAATGTCCATAGTCATCAAGTGCTGGAGACTGGGGTCTTGAACCCTGAACGTCTGACTCAGAGACAGGAACACTAACCAGTATGTCATAAAAACCTCATCTACTGTGTAGGAAGTGACATTATTGTAATCAGTGATAATCTACTATTTGGCTCCAAATAGACTGGAGATAAAACCAGTGGTACCAGCCTTACCATTACTACAGCTGGTACTTCTGCTTTGATTGCTATAGGTCAATGGTGTCAGCCATGGCTCAATGGGAGCACATTCACATTTTATTCAGTCTTATTTAGGTAAGGGGGTAGCATGGGATGTGCCAAGGGTAGTTAAATAGATTTGACAATAGGGATCAACCATGACTTAATTGAACAGAGGGGTAGACTTGAACAGTTGAATGGCCTTCCTGTGTTCCTATAGAGCCTGCTGTGCACAAAACAAATACCAGGTTTCCTTGCATTGCAAGAGTGATTACATTTCGAAAATATCTTTTTGGTTGTCAGGTCAATTGGCATATTCTAAGATCATGAAAGGTGCTAAATAAATACAAGTTCATTCTTTCTTCTCATATTGATGACAGCACCAAAATCAAGCTTTCAAACATGCAGAACTTTAGATACATATCTGCTAAGCACTTTGTGGGCATCCAATTAAAAAGAAATAGTAGATTGTCCCTTTTTCTCTTCAAGCAATTGCAAGTTACTTTCTCAGAATACAAAGCTATTAGCAAAAAAAGATTATTGATTGATAGTTTTAGCATGAACAGCTTGAGCTAGCCGTGGTGGAGACGAGGACTGTCTTAAGCCAGCAGTAATTCTGCAGCCATTAGAAAATCTAGGCCAATCTCTTTAATAACTTTATTTGGAGTTATTACATCCCAGAAAAAGAGTAAAACATTTGTAATCTCCATCATTCCAAAACCATATAAATGGCCCAAATACAAGTTAAAACATGTTTTACAACCCCTACTATATGTATTTGTGTAATGTGATCATTCCTCCAAAATAGGAACTAAATGAGAGGAAAGTTTCCATTGCATAGCTTCCAGGATTGGGAATAGTTTTCTGCAGTGGAACTGAATTCAAGGTTCAACATTCAATTCTTATTTGAGATGTTACATTTTTAAAGTATGTGACCAGATTCATAAATTTCAGATCTAGGCTCTGTTTGAGTGAGACTGTCAGCAAGGAATAGGGAATCATTTCTTTATAAAAGTGCAGGTTTCTCTTTGGGTTGATTTTCACTCTTACCGTTTTTGTGAACAGTTAAAATAGCCCCATTGTTGTATCTCCATCCATTCCATTACCTTTCTACCAATCACATTTTGAGCAGGCAACATCTGTGGAAGATAACAAATCATTTCACTGTTTCTGGGTCAATATCCTGGGATTCCCTATTGTTCCTATACCAAGAGGATGGCTGTGGTTCAAGAAAGCATTTCACACCACTTTGTCTGGGGCAATTAGTAATGTCCTTTTTATGCATGCAAAGAGGGTTCTGGTTAATCAAAGGGAAAAGCTGCATTGAGGGACCCAATAGCCACTTCATGTATTGATATATTTTATGTTAGCTCCAACTGAAGTAACATATTCTAAATTTAAACCATTCAAAATACACCTAATAACTAAAGTGAAAGATGACATTCAAGACATATGAAGGCTCTCCTGATTTAAATATCCCCAAGTATGCGAAAAAGAAACCAAAATTATAATCTTGACCCTGAATGAGGGCCTATAATTTCATTACAGGCAATATTTTCTCATTCTTTCATTTTCTTTTATTCTTTTTATTTTTTCATTCAAGGCTATGGGCCTAGAGCTGGCAAGTGGGAAGAGACGATTTAGCATAGTTTTAGCGATACAGACTTGATTGGCTAAAGTGTCCTTCAGAATGATATGGTTCAGTTGTGATTATTTTCACTTTTGCAGTAAATATATTGAACAATTCACCCAACTTTGTCGAACATACCTGATTTTCATCTCCATTGTTGGTTATGGTCCTGGACTTTATGATAAGAAACAAAAACAGAAGTTGCTGGAAAAGCTCAGCAGGTCTGGCAACATCTGTGAAGAGAGATCAGAGTTAACGTTTTGGGTCCAGTGAGCCTTCCTTAGAACTGATGGTAGCTAGAAAAATGTTGGTTTACATGCAGAAGATAAGGTGGGAGGGGGGGAGGGGTAAGGAGTAAGTGACAGTTGGGGATAGAACCCAAAGAGAGAGAACAGTTGGACAGACAAAAGGTGTGGGTAACGATCTGGCTAGGAGGGTGAATAGCTAACAGTAGGTAGTGTGTAATGGCAGACTATGTGATAACAAAGCCTGGTGTGTGGGGTAAGGGGCGAGGACATGAGAGAGTCCAGGCTGTAAAATTATTGAACTGGATTATAAGTCTGGAGGGATCAGGGTTCCCAAGTGGAAAATTAGGTGTTGTTCTTCCAGCTTGCGCTGAGCTTCATTGGAGCACTGCAGCAAGCCGGAACAGAGATGTTGGCCAGGGAACACAGTGTGTTAACGTAGCAGACAATTGGAAGTTCAGGGTCTTTTTTGCAGGCAGAATGTAGATATTCTGTGAAGCGGTCACCCAGTCTATGATTCACTTTCCCAGCATAGAGGAGACCACATTGTGAGCAATGAATGCAGTAAACTAAATTGTAGGAAAGTCAGGTAAAGTGTTGCTTCACGTGGAAGGTATGTTTGGGCCCTCAGATACTGAGGAGTTAGGAGGTAAATAGGCAGGTGTTGCACCTTCAGCGTTTGCAGGGGAAGTTGCTGTGGAGGGGTGTTGGGAGTGAAGGAAAAGTGGATCAGGGTGTCCGGGAGGGAACTGTCCTTGCGGAAGTGGACAAGGGAGTGGAGGGGAATATGTACCTGGTGAGGGTGTCTTGCGGGAGGTGGCAGAAATGGTGACTGATGATCTTCTGGATGTGGATGCTAGGGGGTTGGTAGGTAAGGACATGAGGAACCCTATCACAGTTGTGGGACGGAAGAGAAAGGTTGAGGGTGGACATGTGGGAGATGGGTTGAACCCAGATGAGGGCTCTGTCAACAGTGGTGCTGGGGAATCCTCGATTGAGGAGGAAGGTGGATGTTTTGGAGGCTCCCTTGTCAAAGTTGGCCTTGTCACAACATACGTGACAGAGACGGAGGAACTGGGAGAATGGAATGGAGTCTTTACAGGAAGAAGGGTGCAAGCATATATAGTGCAGGGAGTTGGTGGGATTTATAGTGGATATTAGCAGCCAGTTTATCCCCAGAGATGGAAATAGTGATGTCAAGGAAAGGAAGGGAGGAGTCAGTGATAGATCAGGTGAAAGTGAGGGCGGGTGGACATTGGAAGCAAAATCTATGAACTTTTCCAACACCAGACAAGAGAGGGAAACAGCGCCAATGATATCCTCGATATAGCAGAGAAAGAGTTGGTGGGATCTGGAATAGGACTGGAACAAGGAATGTTCTATGAATCTCACAAAGAGATAGGAAAAAATGGGATCCACGCGAGTACCCACGACCATTCTCTGACCTGAAAAAAATAAGAGGAGTTAAAAGAGAGTTTGTTGAGAGTGAGGACAAGCTCGGCCAAGTGGGGTGGTGGTGGGTGGGGACAGTTCAGGCCTTTGCTCCAGGAAGAAGCTGAGAGCTCTGAGACCATTCTGGTCAGGAATGGACACTGAAAAAGGATTGCTCTTCCACAGTGAAGAGAAGGTGGCTGAAGACTGCAAACTGAAAATTCCAAAACTAGTGTAAAGCATCATAGGAATCATGGATGTATGTGGACTGGGAATAGACAAGGGGTGAAAAAACTGAGTCAAGATAGGAAGAGATGAGTTTGTGGGGCATGATCAGGTAGAAACAATGGATCTGCCCAGTTTTAATTAATGATAAGATTTGATTAGGGACCAATAACTTAGTTTGTTTAAAGTTGACAAAGGTTGAAATCTTTACTAAGACAATAATGCCACAAGAAAACATGATTTTGATCAAGCAACACAATCTTTACAAAATTAAACAAGTAAAGCAATATATATTACAACTTTTAAAAAAATTAACTATGGGATATGTGTATAGCTGTCTAGGTCAGCATCTTTTCACCATTCCTAATTGCCCTCGACAAAGTGGTTGTGAAATGCTTTCTTGAACCACTGTCTTCCTTGGGGTGTGAGAACACTTACAGTACTAATAGGATGGGAGACCCAAAATATTGACTCAGAAACAATGAAGGAATGGTAATATCATTCAAAGTGATGTTAGCAGACAAATTGTGGTTGAATACCCCGCAGTGCACACCAAATAGCAGATGCACTCAAGAAAGATCCCACAGATGTTTCAGCAACCCATCCTCATGGATGTAAGTTGCTCGCTGTGCTGGAAGGTTCGTTTTCAGATGTTTCGTCACCATACTAGGTAACATCTTCAGTAGGCATCCGGATTAAGCACTGGTGGTGTAGCCCATTTTCTATTCATATGTTTGGGTTTCCTTGGGTTGGTGATGTCATTTCCTATGGTGTTGAACAGTTTACCGTTTTATTGTAGCACCAGCCTAATCTTCATTGTCACTGTCCAAAATAGACAATGTTAATATCATGGAATATTGTGTTAAAATTCTACTCCATAGCCTCTGTTCCTTATTTAGTAAATCATTCTTTTGAAGTTCTGTGTGGAAGTATTCCACAAAAGGTAATAGTCTCCCTAGTGTCAGTTGAAAATTTTGAAATTGTGAGTTACATAGACTTTTGTTTGGCAAGCAAATTAATGGATTTGGAACAAAGTTGGATAAATAGAATTAAGACATAAACCGGGCATGATCAGGTTGAATGGCAAAGCAGGCTCGAGGGGCTGAAGAGTCTATTCCTGCTCCTTTGTTCCCTCAATGGCAAATTACTGCCTCTCGCAAAGATAGCAGTCCCAGCTGCCTTCCAATTAGCAACTTCAGGTCTGTCAGTATGGAATTCATTATTCCTACTCTATCAATAAAACTCTTTTTAAAATATAAACGAAGCACGGTTTTCCAAAAGTTAAAGATCATTAACAAAATTCAATTGAGATACTTCAAAGCACCAACTCATAAAGTCTATTGGAAGAGACAACAGTAAGACAGCACTTAAAGAAGTTGACATCTGTTGATGTTTCATTAACATGTTAAGAAATCAAGAAGTTAAGGTTTTCAGCTATTTATTATGTATGTTTGAAGCTGGGATACAAAGATGCTGTTGTGTTGTTCTGAACACTGGAGGTTTTATGTACAGACTATTGTTAAGAGAATTGGAATGGGCTACACTTACAATTAGGTTTTAGAGGAATGGAAATGTCCCAAGGCTGTTACTGATTTTTGACTTAATTTTCCATAACATGCACTGCAGAACAGGGCCCCCACATTTCTAATTATGATTGTTGTATGCTAATTTATTGGGCTGTTTTGCAGAGATTGAGCCAAATTTCCTAAAGAAAGATTTTTGCTTCTTAACATGCATAAAACCTATATTTTCAAATCTGTTTCATATTTACTTCAGTTTAGCAATGACTTTTTAACTATTTATGTATCTGGGCAGAAAGAAATAGTTACATCTTCTGCTAAATCATGTCCCTGACATGAAGTCAGAAACCATGGTTAAATAGCAGTCATTATTCACGAACTCAAATGGAGTCATAGGGTCATAGAGATGTACAGCATGGAAACAGACCCTTCGGTCCAACCCATCCATGCCGACCAGATATCCCAACCCAATCTAGACCCACCTGCCAGCACCCAGCCCATATCCCTCCAAAGCCTTGCTATTCATATACCATCCAATTGCCTTTTAAATGTTGCAATTGTACCAGCCTCCACCACTTCCTCTAGCAGTTCATTCCATACAGGTACTACCCTCTGTGTGAAAAAGTTGCCCCTTATGTCTCTTTTATATCTTTCCCCTCTCGATCCCAGGGAAAAGACTTTGCCTATATATCCTATCCATGCTCCTCAAAATTTTGTAAACCTCAATAAGGTCACCCCTCAGCCTCCGACGGTCCAGGGAAAACAGCCCCAGCCTGTTCAGCCTCTCCCTATAGCTCAAATCCTCCAACCCTGGCAACATCCTTGTAAATCTTTTCTGAACCCTTTCAAATTTCACATCTTTCCGATAGGAAGGAGACCAGAATTGCACACAATATTCCGACAGTGGCCTAACCAATGTCCTGTACAGCCGCAACATGACCTCCCAACTCCTGTACTCAATACTCTGAGCAATAAAGGAAAGTGTACCAAATGCCTCCTTCACTATCCTATCCACCTGCCACTCCATTTTCAAGGAGCTCTGAACCTGCAATCCAAGGTCTCTTTGTTCAGCAATGCTCCCTAGGACCTTACCATTAAGTTTATAAGTCCTGCTAAGATTTGCTTTCCCAAAATGCAGCACCACACATTTATCTAAATTAAACTCCATCTACCACTTCTCAGCCCATTGGCCAATCTGGTCAAGATCCTGTTGTAATCTGAGGTAACCTTCTTCGCTGTCCACTACACCTCCAGTTTTGGTGTCATCTGCAAACTTACTAATCATACCTCTTATGCTCGCATCCAAATCATTTATGTAAATGACAAAAAGTAGAGGACCCAGCACTGATCCTTGTGGCACTCCACTGGTCATGGGCTTCCAGTCTGAAAAACAACCCTCCACCACCACCCTCTATCTTCTTCCTTTGAGCCAATTCTGTATCCAAATGGCCAGTTCTCCCTGTATTCCATGAGATCTAACCTTGCTAACCAGTCTCCCATGGGGAACCTTGTCGAACACCTTACTTTTGTCCATATAGATCATGTCTACCACTCTGCCCTCATCCATCCTCTGTGTTACTTCTTCAAAAAACTCAATCAAGTTTGTGAGACATGATTCTCCGCGCACAAAGCCATGTTGACTATCCCTAATCAGTCCTTGCCTTTCCAATACATGTATATCCTGTCCCTCAGGATTCCCTCCAACAACTTGCCCACCACCGACATAAAGCTCACTGGCCTATAGTTCCCTGGCTTGTCCTTCCCACCCTTCTTAAAGAATAGCATCACGTCAGCCAACCTCTAGTCTTCTGGCACCTCATCTGTGATTATCGATGATACAAATATCTCAGCAAGAGGCCCAGCAATCCAATCATCCCAGTCATCCAATTGGCTGAGGAAATAGTGTTGACCTTTGTTTTTGTAACAGCAATGGGGCAGCACGGTGGCTCAGTGGTTAGCACTGCTGCCTCACAGCGCCAGGGACCCGCGTTCAATTCCTGCCTCAGGCAACTGTCTGTGTGGAGTTTGCACATTCTCCCTGTGTCTGTGTGGGCTTCCTCCGGGTGCTCTGGTTTCCTCCCACAGTCCAAAGATGTGCAGGTCAGGTGAATTGGCCATGCTAAATTGCCCGTAGTGTTAGGTGCATTAGTCAGGAGTAAATATAGGGGAATGAATCTGGGTGGGTTGCTCTTCGGAGGGTCGGTGTGGACTTGTTGGGCCAAAGGGCCTGTTTCCACACTGCAGGGAATCGAATCAAATATTGCAAGCTTTCAGCAAGTCAGATAGCATTGGTGAGAAGAGAAACAGGACTGTTGGGTAGGATTGTTAGGTCCCTCCAAAACTGAGAATGGAGAAAGATGGAAACAGAGTTTGATGCTGACATTTTTGCCAGTTTTCTGGCTTTGTAGAAACAGACAAAATAAGAATCAGCCAATCAGCCCTTCGAGTTTGTTTCGCCATTCAATACTTTTGATCATGGGTGATCATCCAACTCAGTACCCTGTTTCTCCCAATACCTTTTGATCCCTTTAGCCCTAAGACCTATATCTAACACCCTCTCAAAAACATTCAATGTTTTGGCCTCAACCACTTTCTGTGGCAGAAAATTCCACAGCTTGAACACTCTCTGGATGGAGAAGTTTTGCCTCCTCTCAGTCCTAATTGGCCTACCCTCTATCCTTACAGTATGATCCCTGGTTCTGAACTCACCGGTCATCAGGAGCATCCTTCCTGTGTTTGCTGTGCCAAGTCCTGTTAGAATTTTATAGATTTCTACCAGATCCCTCATCATGCATCCAAACGTCACTGAATATAGTCCAAACTCAGCCAGTCTCTCTTCATATGTTTGTTCTGCATCCAAGGAATCAGGTGTGGTAAATTTTCAGGTGCTCCCTCCCCAGCCAAAACATGGGCTCCATCAAGCTCAGTGGCCTTATTCTGTGAGGGGTCATTGATAGATAGCATGGCCACTCACCTGCAAGCAATAAGTGGCCAAATGACATAAGCAAACCCTGTTGAGTTCTATTGGAGGAGGTTTTGGGTGTGGTTCCAGATCACCACATGTAGCTGTGGATTGTTCAGTTGTTTATAGGCATATTCCTGGCAATTGCTCAAGGCTCTACAGAGACTGGTGTTGGGAGTTTAGGGACAGGACTCCAGGCTGACTTAAAGGACTGTTTTGCATATTTGTGTTCAGCAGCAGCATTGGCCATTTTTTAATTGGTATCCAGCTTTAGAATCAACCCACAGTCCTTAATGTTGCAACTTGCTCTCAGACCTCTTTTTGACCAAATCGGTGTAAATCAGAGGTGAGTGCTTGTTTCCCACATGGCTCCAGATTTTGTCAGAAATCCACCTAGCAAATCCTACCCTATGACTGACCTATCATCTGCACAGCAACAACTTGGATCAGAAGATAGAATGGGCACTTGACAGGTACATGAGGCAGGGAAAGTGGGGAGGAAAGGGTATGAACCAAGTTGAAGCTCTGTGACAGGAGTATTAGGAAAGATTAAACAATTACATGGGATGGTTCAAATAGGAGTAATCAGGAGTAATGTTTGTAGCCTTTCTTCACCATCTCCAATACTAATGAATTAGCAAAAGAAAATGCATAATATTTTATGCACCCGTTGATCTTTTCTTGACTTACTCAGCAGCATCAAGCAGATCAACCTTTAATTCCTGGAAGATCCAGGGTAATCCCAGAAGGTTGGCAACCCAGGTTGTTTTGTGTGGAACACTGAGTTCAAAAACATTCAATACTGTGCTCAATTCTGGTCTCCTTGCTATAGGTAAGATGTTGTTAGACTTGAAAGGGTTCAGAAAAGATTTACAAGGATGTTGCCAAGGTTGGAGGGTTTGAACTATAGGGGAGGCTGAACAGACTGGGGCTGTTTTCCCTAGAGGGTCAGAGGCTGAGGGGTGACCTTATAGAGGTTTATAAAGTAATGAAGGGCATGGATAAGTAAGTAGACAGGTATTTTCCCTGGGGTGGTGGAGTCAAGAACTAGAGCATATAGGTTTAGGGTGAGAGGGGAAAGATTTAAAAGGAACTGAGGGGCAACCTTTTTATGCAGAGGGTGATACGTGTATGGAATGAGCTGCCAGAGAAAGTACCAGGAGGCTGGTACAATTACAAAATTTAAAAGGCTTTTGGATGGGTACATGAATAGGAAGGGTTTAGAGGGATATGGGCCAAGTGTTGGCAAATGGGACTGGATTAATTTAAGATATCTGGTCAGCATGGATGAGTTGGACCGAAGAGTCATAGAGCACGGAAACAGACCCTATGATTTTAGTATGGTAGGTCATTGCTTTCTCAACCCCATGCCATTTTAAGGGTGTTATTTCCCCATTTCCGCCAAGTGGAAGGACTGGAAATTGAACCCAATAACCTTTCTGGTAATCCGAGCAATTAACAAACAAATAAGTTTACAGATGTTACCAGACAATTATGACAAGGTAAAGAAAATTATTTGAGATTTAGAGTCTTTATGGAGAAAAGAACAAATTAAATTGTTTGCACCTCAAGCATAACTTCTAATTAGAAACTTTTTTTATTTTTCAAAACCTGTATTTTTCAGAAGGGTGTATAATTATTTTACCTGTGGCTGTCAGAATATATTGTTCAGGGTAATCTGTTGCATTTGCAGTGACGAGTGAAACTTGATAATTGCTGGGGCAGGATGTCAGAAAATCATTGGAAACCTCTCAGTAGCCAATGTACCAGGAAAAACGACTCAAGTGGATGAAGAACCTGCACTTCACATCATCAGGAAATTCCTTTGGCAGCTTATAGCCAATTAAATATTTTGGAATCATAGCCACTGTAACGTAGAAATGCATGGTGATCAGAATGCACACAGCTCCCACAACAGCAATGAATTAGTAAACAACTTTTTTCTTTTGTGATCTTGGTTGAATTGGTTAATTCTGTCCAGGGACAGTAGTGGAAACAACCCTGCCATTCTGTAAATAATGTCATGAGATCTATCACATCAACTGGAGTGGAGTCCTTGTCTAATATCTGATGACAATATCTCTCCCTCTGTATTGCATTGGAGTATGTTCAATGTTGTTGGGAACTTGAACCCACAGCCTTTCACACTCAGGGATGAGGGTATTCAATATGTGGAGCAAGTGAGGGCTGTAGATGCTGGAGATCAGAGTCGAGAGTATGGTGCTGGAAAAGCACAGCAGGTCAGGCAGCATCCGAGGAGCAGGAGAATCGGTGTTTTGGGCATAAGCCCTTCATCAGGATTCTCATTCAATGTGTGCTGTGGCTAATATTAGTCATAAACTAAGTTTAAAACTGAAGTTAATCCAAAATCTATAGATAATTAATTATTTATTTATGATGTGATTCACTGATTACATAAACTGCTGGGGCTAATGTTATTCAATGATACTGAAATCATTCTGCTCTGTGAAAACTCAGCGTGTAAAGTATGATGTAGGCATCCAGAATCATCAACGCAACTATGGAACTGTGACTTTATGCATCGATCTATTATCACTGTCCATAGTTGTCATTTAGTTATCCACAGACTGCAGGAGGTCTTGTTATCCATAAGCATGACATTTTATTGAACGATGTCTCACAACTATATACAAATTAAAACTTCACACAAGGGTCCTACACAAAACCAGTTTACAATAGTTCTAGTTATGTGACCTTGCATCATAAATGATATAAACATTTTGTATACATATCATCATTGCCACCTTTTACTTAAGTCAGTAGTAGTACTGCAATGAAGGTTCACAATATAATATTTGGAAACTTGGGTTTGAAAGTGATAGAACCATGTATAGCTTCAAGTTTTATTTGTATTTCTTTATTGGGTTTGTAAAGAAAGGAAGGACATGTTCTTTATTTTATTTTTGAGTTCTATGAATGGTTGAATTTTGTCTCTCGTTTGTTTGTATGTATGTAAATGAAGTCCCTGAAACATTTGTAATGTACAAGAGAAAAGAAATTAGGCTGTTTGTCTAGCAATAAGGTGTCATATGACACAGAGACAGAAACAAGTTATCTGTAATTAAGAAAGGTAGAGTGTGTAGATTCTTTCACAATGAAACAAGCCATTCAGAGACAAAAGGCGTGTAAATGCAGTTATTCTATTTAGCAGTTGCTAAGACAGTCCGAGCAGAAAAGAAGTTCAGATGGCTTAGAAGTTAGTAATAGAAAAGTTCCAAAAACAAAATGCTGTGAAAGAGGAGTTTAAGGAACCCGTGTTAAGAAATAAGTGAGCTGTGTTAGCAGTTTGTTCAAGTGTCCTTGGAAGACACATTAATTATACAAGATATCAAATTTATGCAATCACTCAATGCTGACAAGAAGCTAATTACAGCTGTGCTAATTGAAGAAGGAACCTTAAAGTGAGAGTTAAGATTACCCCTCACTATGGATTGCATATCTGTAAGATTGTGGTGAAGGTAAAAGGGCTGAATCTCTATTTCTAATATTTGTAAGAATACCATTCTTGTATTGTGTAAAATGGTTCTTTCTTCGTGTGTAATAATAAACTTTGATATTCTTATGTTAAAAGTGTATTGCAGCCTCACCACAGGGAACAAATAGCGTAACTAAAACTTATGATCTACTGAGCTAGGTTCTACTTTTGGATCAGACTTGCCAGTAGTCCCATTGTCTGTCAAGGGGGCAGCAACCAATCTATCATGTATCTTTTACCAGCACTGCCCAAACCCTGGTAATCTGTGAAGAGATAGAATTACCAAGGGAGTTGCTAAAGAAAACTGGTCAGTGGTGCCTGTGGACAATGCGACAGAGAGCTGACTGTTAGTGAGAGGGCATGCCATCACTTCTGAGACACAATAGAGTAGACACCACCAGATGGAATAGACAATAGACAATAGGTGCAGGAGTAGGCCATTCTGCCCTTCGAGCCTGCACCGCCATTCAACATGATCATGGCTGATCATTCCTAATCAGTATCCTGTTCCTGCCTTATCTCCATAACCCTTGATTCCACTATCTTTGAGAGCTCTATCCAACTCTTTCTTAAATGAATCCAGAGACTGGGCCTCCACTGTCCTCTGGGGCAGAGCATTCCACACAGCCACCACTCACTGGGTGAAGAAGTTTCTCCT